>NC_088284.1:34173441-34473753 GCF_036013445.1 Caloenas nicobarica
TGGTCCACTTCTTTTGCTTCTGCCTCTGCAAGTAAATGTTATTTATCAGTGTGTTATCAGTTTGTTCTTTTTGAAGTCTTTCTATCTGTACCTTCAACAAACCCATTAAGGAGATGCAGGAGATGCACAAGAAGTCTCCCCAGAAGTCTTGGGAGATAAAGTTTTTTTGGAAGTAAAAGTTTAAGACCTTCAAAGTGCAGTTCACTAATCTTCCACTAACACTTTTTAATCCAGGATAAAGTACACAAACAAAAACAAATAACAAGTTAAATTAATACTTAGTGAAGTAATGCGGCACTCAGCCGTACCATTGCCAGCTGTGATCTCATGAAAACTCAAAAGTGGTGTAAGGCTTGCCCTGATCAGTAATTGGAAAGGACATCTCTCACGAAAATCTCTCAAGATGCTGCAAAATTTTGTTTTGGTGATTCAGTAGATGGCACTTTTCCTTTTGGAAAAAACTATCTTGTATCTCAGCCCAGTGTTAGCATAGAATGAACTGTACACACACAGAGAAAGCAGTGATTTGATCATGCTGTTTTATTTATGCTATTTATTTTATGTGTGAAGTCACAAAGAGAGTTGGAAACTACAGAGGAAATCAGGAGTAATAGTAAAATGTACATGAATCACAGAAATAATTTTTCATGAGGATCAGCCAGACCATTCACATGAGAAATACAGAAGTCTAACTATTTTTAAATTTAGTCCCTTCTCTCATTAAAAAAAAAAAAAAAAAAAAAAAAAAGACCCCAAATGGGGGTCTCCTACTTGGGAGGAGCTGATTCAGTGTCATAAAATTTTCATACTCATTCTTGTATGGGAATAGAAACCAAACGAGCACATTAGCAATTATAGATGCAGAACTACATCCCACTTTCCCCAAGTTATTAGTATTTCAGATAGAAGAATTAAAAATTATTTTGCTGTTGCCCATTGAAAGTATTTTGTTTGGGGTTTGTGTTATTTACCAAGGGTAAAAGTTGATAAATTCTTCTAGATCAAACAAAACATCTTTAATCTGAATATTCTGATTTATTTTTTAAATTTTCAAACTTTCCAAACAAAATTAAGGAATTTACTAAACTAAACTAACTGATTTGGGGAATGATAAAATTATTATCTATCCCTCTTTTGAATTTGTTTGTTGTGGTGGGTTGTCCTTGGCTGGACTTCAGGTGCTAACAAGCCACCCTATCACTCCCCTCCTCAGCTGGACAGGGGAGAGGAAATATAATGAAAGGTTTATGGGTTGAGATAAGGACAGGGAGATCTCTCACCAGTTACCAGCAATGGTAAAAGAGGTTCAACTTACGGAAATCAGTTTAATTTCTTATCGATCAAATCAGAGTAGGATAATGAGAAATAAAACTGAATCTTAAAAATACCACCACCCCCTCCACCCCACTTCTTGCTGATCTCAACTTCACTCCTGATTATCTCTACCTCCTCCCTCCGAGCAGCACAGGGGGATGGGGAATTAGGGTTGTGGTCAGTTCGTCACATGTCTCTGCAGCTCCTTTCTCTTCAGAGGGAGGACTCCTCACACTCTTCCGCTGCGCCAGTGTGCGGTCCCTTCCAGGGGTTGCAGTCCTTCAGGGACAGACTGCTCCAGTGTGAGTCGCCCTGCAATCACAAGTCCTGCCAGCAAACCTGCTCCAGGCTGGGCTTCTCTCTACATGGGACCACAAGTCCCACCAGGAGCCTGCTCCTGTACAGGCTTCCCACAAGGTCACAGCCTCCTTCAAGCATCGACCTGCCCCACCATGGCCCTCCATGGGCTGCAGGGGACAGCCGTCATCACCATGGTGTGCACCACAGACTGCAGGGGAGTCTCTGCTCCAGCACCTGAGCACCTTTTCCCCCTCCTTTTTGACTGACCTTGGTGTCTGCAGGGCTGTTGCTCTCATCCTCATTCCTCTCTACGGCTGCATTTACGCAGGATATTTTTCTCTTGTTAAATATGTCCCAGAGGTGCTACCACCATTGCTGATGGGCTCGGCCTTGGCCAGCGGTGGATCTGTCTTGGAGTATTGTCTCTAGTGGACAGAGGGGAAACTTCTAGCAGCTTCTCACAGTAGCCACCCCTTTAGCCCTTCCTCTACGAAAATCTTGCCATGCAAACCCAATGCATCCCTGAAGTAAATATTCCACATACAAGATAGGGGAGCTGTGAAAAAGTAATCCTGTCTTTTTCATCCCAAACTACATTGTGGGAGAAATCTTAATTCAACTGCCACAGGCTTGCATATTTGACATGTGCTTATTAAAGTATTCATTGAAATCTTCAAAATTAATCATAAGTTAAATAATAGCTATGGGTTAAGTTATAGTACAATGCCACTAACTAACATTCCAGGTGATTGTTTTCATCTATTATCTTTTCTATGCTAAAAGAATAGTGGGCTAATCTCTTTCCAAAATGCTTCCATAATTTAACCAAGTATGATGCGCTTTTCTTAATTCCTAAAGAATTCTTTAACAGTTATTCTGAGGAAGTCACACTAGCTGCTTACACCCCAAACTGCAGAGTTGTAGTTCATTTGGGTAGCGACTGACAGACTCTTCAGTTTAAGGAAAAAATTTAAAGCACTTTCTGAAGTGTTCTATAATTAAATGCCATTATGTTATTTCACTTCTTTCGAAAACGAGTTATTCCCTTAAAAGAAACTCAGGATCTCACAAAATAAACTACATAATTCTGAGTTAAGTTGTCTCTTTTCCAAACATTAACTAGTAAATACAATGGGAGTAAGAATTAAGGCAAAGGTACCCTTTCTAAGTTCTTGTTGTAGTTCTCCAACCTTTTTCTTCTTGATATTTTTTAAAAATCAGGCATACCATATGTATAGTATGAAACTAGTCATACCATGCTTTCAGTGAAGTGCACAATCCACACATATTTCTTATAAGGATTTACATACCCGTAAAGGTGGTACAGGGCTGATTATTCGTAGAGAACAGCTCCAAGCATGGAGCTAAGCTTTTAAGAGACTGGACAGACAGCTTAGAGTATGCTATTCTCCTTTAGAGGCAGAGCAGCATTTTATGGAATCCAAATCTATTTTTGTTGCATGTGGTTCGTAATGTGTATAATCAAGGTGACAATAAAAGTTAGTTTCCCTGTCTGGCAAATCCCTTCTTGAGTGATATTGTGAAAAAAAATTACTTTGTTATTTTGGCCTAACTTAAAAAATATATGCAAAAATTTCTCTATTAAATGTGAATAAAATGTCTCCAGTGTACAACTCATGTTCAGTTCCATCAATCTGCTCAGGATGGAGCATCACATTAGTTAACACAGTTCTAAGAATAATCCATATAATGTCTCTGTATTGGAATGCCAACTCCCAAGATTTATTACCACTTCACAGGGAAATAAGGAATACTACCTAGATGGAAGTCCTCTTCGAACCACTTGTGTTCTATCAGACTTCACTGGTGAGCTGTAAAACAGCAATAGCAAATGAACCATCCTTTGTCTTGGGTATTCCCCAGGCACTAATTTGCTTTTTCCTGTCAAATTACTTTTTCCCGTCAAAATTAAAGTAGTGATATTTCTCCAAAAATGCCAACAGCTCTGAAAAGTACACAAGAGAAATAATTTCAATCATTTATTTTCTGCAAACTAGTCCTTGAGTACCTAGATAAACAAATGAAGCATCTGACTAAAAAATATGAGTATCAGTTATATCTGTGACTTGTTTTAATTCAACAAAAGATTCAGTTTTCAGTGTAAAATTCAACAGAGTGCAACCTTTGGATCTAGCAAGACAGGAAAATAAAACCAAATTCAGCCAGAATACAAGTACCTAGAGGTGATGTGACATTATGAGATTTGTCTGAGTTAAGTGAACTTGGTCCATTCATATTATACAATAGCTTCTAACATTGTGTAAATAATTCTCTGTGCAATGCTTTGACTTGACAATGATCCACTGGATAGGCAAGGAAAAAAAAATCTATTACTTTAATATGGGAGAAGAAGAATAAAACTGAGCTATATGCATATACATCCTTGAAAGATGCAGAAATGTATTTACTCTCACAGTAAACAGTTCAACAAAACAAATGCTTATTACATCTCTCTTGCAAATGTCCATCAAAATGTTTTTAAAATATAGGAAAAATGGGAGATAAACTATATTTTTTCTGTGTCAAATACATACTGCATGAGTGCTTGGAAAGAGTAGAAGTTTCTTTTTTAGCCTTCAAAACTGAAAAGCAAATAGGTTATAGGACAGAAAGGAGA
This sequence comes from Caloenas nicobarica, assembly GCF_036013445.1. Classification (NCBI taxonomy): domain Eukaryota; kingdom Metazoa; phylum Chordata; class Aves; order Columbiformes; family Columbidae; genus Caloenas; species Caloenas nicobarica. Next base: position 34,177,694 of record NC_088284.1, read on the forward strand.
ATGGTGGCTGAATATGTTTCTGTAGTAATCCTAAAGCAATAGTTTATATTTGTAATTTCTTATGCTCGTTTTTCAAAATCAGTTACTGGAAGTTATCTTTAGTCTGATTTTACCGGGATTACTTTTTTGCTTACTGGTTAACTGTCTGCTAACAAATAGGTGCCTTCTTTTTTTTGCCCTGAGGAGCTATTGATTGTTGTCAGATGCAAAATATTTCCTGCGAAAGAATAACCTTTACCACTGGCATTCGCTTCAGTAGTATGTTATTGCAAACATCTGGAGCACACAAGAAAAACACTGTCTGGATTTTGTCCTAAAGCACCTCAATTGGAATAGTCTGAGCAAGATAAATGCCAGATTAAATGAGTAACCCAAATATAGAAAAGGACTGCAGTACAGTAGCAAGAATACAAAGTGAAAAAATGCAATTCTCTGACTTGCAGGCCTGCAGTGGATTTATACAGCCTCTATCTCAAATCCCACTCCATCTAGTGCAATTAAAAAAATATTCTTTCTCTGTCATACACTGTAGAGCAAAGGTGAACATCCACACATGCAAGACTTTCATTTTAGATTGATAGATTTATCTATTGACAGACAATTAATCTCTGCCACTTCCTCCCCTACTCCCCAGATTCAAATTACATTAAAAGCCATGGTACAAACTAAGAGAAAGAAGCCAGGAACATAAATAGAAAGGATCCATTACTCAATGATGAACATATGACTGGATTGTGTGAGTGCCAAGTAGTACCTTGAGGTACTGACTGTTCTCCAAGTGATGGCATGAGAAAAGTCTGGTTCTATCCATACCTCACTGAACTGGGCTCATAAAGTTACAGACCCAAGCACCCAGGGACATCAGTCAGAATCTTCTGTCCACAGAGAAGCATTCACTCCTAAATGCAGATAATTATAATTGATTATTCAGTAGTCACTAATTATTATATAGTGTTTGTGTTGCTTCTTACTAATTAGGATATTAATGCTTTTCCACTATCTTTTTTTTTTTTTAAATTTTAAACCGTATTTTCTATGAAACATTCTACTTGAAAATTCCCACAACCTATTTACCTAGAATCAGTCACATCATTTCCAGCAGTTTCTCAGGACCTATGACTTGTCTTTAAAATGTCAGTTGCACAGTGACGCATACTGGTATGTAAATTTTGTCTAATGCTTCTTTGAGAAGTGATGCCAGGTATTTTCAAGGAAGTAATATTTTCAGTGGGTATCTGAATGTCTCATCCACCAGTCATTCAAACAAAGTGGCCGTTCTTTCTTACCTCAGCTTTGAATTTGTTCCGGAGATTTCCTGAGGTCTCAACCCATAGAGTCAGTCTAAATTATATTGCTGAATATGGATACCCAGCCAATAACTATGCATAAATTATTTTTGTTACAGGTGTCAAGTACCATATTTAGTAAATTACCATATAAATCTCCTATATTGATATTTTTTTAGCATTTAAAAATGTTACATTTAATTAGCATTCAATATTCTTGCTTTAGGAGATCTTACATGGAATGATTCTAGTCTGAAAAGAATCTTAATAAACATAAGCACAGTGAATGAAAAGAAATTCCCTCATATAATTTACAGTTTGAAAAGTGGGCATAATCCTATTTTTTTGTCTCTTATTTAAAATATGCATTATTTTGTATTGGGATAGCAAATTTAGGCTGCTCTAGTATCCAGAGATTAGTGAAGGAAGAACAATCTGAATTTTCTTTAGCTTTTGCCGTTGCTCGGGTACTTAACATTTGGAGATAACTTGTTTGTGTCATTAGCATCATTTTGAAGTTTCTTTCACCAACTCAGATTTCACCTAGAGATAAAATGGCAAAGATCATAAGGCTTAATATAAACATGTTCATTTGTGTGTCTCTGATAATTTCCATTCTTTTTTCTGCACTTGAAAAATAATGCATCAATAGTGTGTCTGACAAACCCAATAAGCCCCATTCAGTATAATTTACCTTTGTAAACTTGTGACTTCAACAACTTTGTCAGCATTTTATTTAAAAACAAACAAGCAAGCAAATAATAAAGAGCTACAAAGGATTCTTGAAACTTCTTAAAACTCTTCTCAATTTTGCAAATTGTTTGGAGTGAAATGTTGATTAAAGTTTCCATAGATATTTTACAGCACTGACCTTCTGCTTTGGAATTTGCTTAAACTGGGGGCACTGAAAGCAAATACAATCCTAAATCTGTGTAATCTGATAAAATGGACAATCAAGCCAACAGTTCAGCCAGCTCATTCAGCCAGCTAGTTTGGCCTGCCTTAGCCTGCAATGGAAAGCATATCTTCTTTCTGTGTGAGGTCAAGGGAGTTGTTTTCTTGCTTTGACAAACACTGGAATCTGTAGTCCAATTCCTAAATTTCCATGAGATTATGCCTTCCCTTAAATTCACATGTAAATTCAAGTTTTACAAACTTGATGAACTGATTACTTGCATTTGTGATTTTGGGATCCAAACATTTAATGGTTTCTTAATAATTTGCTACTGCACAAAGCAACTATTCTAGGTACAGATATTCCTTTAAAGATTGAGTTTATATGCTAAATCCTGTTTGTGTTGGAGCCAAAGCATTACTTGAGATCTCAAGGTCCATCAGATGGAGCATCCTTTCTCTAGATTTGTAGAAGGCACATAGATAATGCTCTGTTCTCACAGAGCACCTCCAAGTCAAGACAGAAGTCCTTTTACTGTTGTGCAGGCTGCATAAGGGAGTAAATGATCTATGTAATTTCAATCAGTAGAGTGAGAAACAGAAACTTGTAACTTCTGCCTTGTTTGAGATTTTTAACATTCACTTCTGTTTTCTGCAACAGAAAGGATGTAATTACTGTGGATGTTTATTCAAGAAGTGGGGGAAAATGCACCCCTTTTCCAGGATCCTCTCCAACGATCATTTATTCTGAAGTGTTGAATTTTTTATCAATCCTTGGCTTTTATGTGATGCCTTTTGAAGTTTGTAGACTTTCTGAATACTTAAGGTCTGTTGTTGCTGTGCAGCAGTTTATTGCAGCTGAAATGTCTTTTGCATGTCACAGATTCTGAGTCTTTGCACCCGCCAAGCTAAGGAGTATAAGCTGTGCAATAATCAGAGGTAAATATAAAAAATAATCTCTTTGATATGGCCTTGCCTTTGACAAGACTTAATACACATACAGATACAAAGCCAAGGATCCCAAATCATGTTCCAAAAAGGGTCTGTGCAGAATTAACTACCGTGGCTCTCTTATGTGTCATTTGCAATAAGGTGATTCAGCTTTATTTTTCTGCACCAATGACAAATCAGGCATTAGAAGACTTGGTAACTCTGTTTCTGTTTACTTTTTTTAATTACAAAAGGTACACATGATAAGCCATGAGAATCAGAGTTTTGAGTTCCTAGATTTACTGTTGCTTTTACTTAGGAATTGTTAAAATATTTTATATTGTAACTATGCTTTAACCATTGGACTACATTCTCTATTAGTGGGTGAACAATCCAGCACTTGGTGAATTTGTTTTTTAAAGACATGACTTTTTAAAAATTAATGCAAAGAGGAAACATATTTTAAAAAATATTTTATTCTTAAAACTTTATAATATGAAATGGAGCAGCATGACACTAAACAGTCTGTATTTTTGTCGTTTGTCAAATATTTTCAGTACTATTGCCACACTCTGATAGGTTCAAAAATTGAGAGGAATAGTCGCTACAGTGAGAAGAAACTCTTTAAATCCAGTCAATATTCTGAAATATTTGGTGGACACTCTTTAGGAAGCATATGAGGACCTAAACAATTCAACATCACTCATTCACTTTGGATGAGACCAGATGCACTGCCATTCTTACACTTCTATTTCTTTTGGATACAAAACGTTGACTTGAGGGGAAAAAGTGTTGGCTTAGTTGTGTGGCAAGATGGGGTACTTTCAAACTTTCAATATCCTGGCATGTAATTCTTTGGAAGTTGTCCAAAGTACTCATGGTTTATTCCAGCTGGCGCGTAGCTTACTCCTGCTGTAGTCAAGACCTGAAAAGGTTTACTCAGTAAGTGTATAAAGTTTTCTTGCATCAAACACAGAGTCACTTTTTTTAGCTCGTGCGACAGTACTAATGTTTCCCAAAATGATTTTATTGATCTGTTTTTGTTCCTTTTGCCTTGATTGTCATTCATATGGAATTTTCAATCTTTAAAGAGGATAAAAAACCTTGAGGCTTTGTGTATCCACATTGTAATTATTTTTTTGACTTTTTGTACATTATCTTCATTCGAGATAAGGCAACACATTGTGACAGGTGCACATATAAAAAAAAATAGGATTGACCACAAGTATATAATTTTAATCTACACTAAAAATTGAGTTCATACAACCACAACGACTAAGCTTTAACAGCTTTGTTGAATAAAAGTATATATTTTAAATCAAAATTATTGGCAATCTATGAATTTATTGTATCAAATACTGAATAATCTACAGAGCAGCTTTTTAACAATGAGAAGCAGATCATTGCCCTACTCTTCAGGCTGTAAAATCATACTACTCTCTCCTCCTTATGACTTTATGAATCTTGAATTTTTCTCTGTCTAATGTCCTCCTCTGATTCCTTAGGGCACTTCTGTATGAGGCAAAAGGTGTATACTTGAATTTAGTCAGTAAGGTTTTACAGTCTTCAACATCTTGAGTGAATTCTCTGATCATTCCTAGCCAAAATGTGCAACAGGTCACTATGCCTAGCAATGTTTTAAATCCTGATAGTCCTGCATTGCTCTTGGAAAGAAAGGCACAATGCCATACCTTCTCAAGTGGTTCTCTGGCAGATGGGAAAACTCCTGTTGGTTATTCTCATGGGATACAGCCGTGTCCTTAGTATTTCCTTCTGGTCAGACCAAAGCTGTTATTCTGGGAGCACGGTTAGGTGCTTTTTCTCTGTGAAACACAGAAGAGTCCCCCTGCAACTCACAGTGACTGCTGACCTTCCACGGGTCAGATACCTTGGACTTGATATCACAATGCTCGAACTTTTGTTTCTTTACATTCTTCTCAGGAGTTAGACATAAGTTTAGCAGCATCATTGAACAGATCTATTCTGCCACAAGGGTGAAAGATAGAAGCTGAGGACAAACAACCATTAGCAGAATAACTTTCTGACCTGGACTCTGCACACTACCCGTATCAAAGGGTAGTCAGATGAGAAGAGATCAGGAATGTCTTTGGAATCTCTTTTGATGGAGCAAAGTTGCCTTGAAGTCCATAAAGGTGAAAATCCATTAAGATACTAAAGTATATCATATAAGCTGTTGGCTTTCATATACAGATTAAGTTTCAGGTCTGCTGTTAGAGGATCAAAAGTTCTTCAGAGAATAGCCGTTGTTGCACATTTGTCTGTCTTCCTTATGTTGAAGTTAATGGGGCACTTCACTGTTGGACATACCTGGACATTTCTGATATGATATCATTGTCTGAGGAGGCTTGAATCTGCATCTTTGTGGAGCATTCCTTAATCAAGGATATCAGTGGCAGTGATTCTCAGTCTTCCTTCTGTTTCAAGCCACAAAATCTCTCATGGATAAATTTGAGGGCCAAAGAGACAGTAAACCTTACGTCCCAAGCATACAGGTCAAGTGTATTGCATATGAAGAATCAGTGATGCACTGCACATGCAATTTATTCAACATTTCTCAGTCAATCCAATGCAAGCATTTACTTCTTTTTTTGTATATCCATGCACATGGCAAAGATCCTCAGTAATGGGCTGGTATAGATAGAAAAACTATGGCTGCCCATTCTTGGTCTCCTCCTTTCATAGATATGATCCAAAGACAAGCTGCAAATCAGAGAAAATGTTCTGCTTCTGGTAGCTCATTCCCATCTGCCATCTTTTTTCAGGTTTTATTAATCTTTTCCCACAGTATTTATTGTTGTGTGCTATTAATGCTTGTAATATTGTCAGCTAGATTGTACCTGCAGTCCAGTATGGATGTTCACATACTACTGCTCTCTTATAGGCAAGAATTAACAGCAAGTATTTGATAATCATATCTCCCTTGTTGTCTTGTTGTCAGGACTGCAGAACTTGTACCATCCTTTTAACCTTGTTTGCCGTTTCCTCTGTAAGGCATCTATTAGCCATAGTGTTATGGTACCTAATTTCATTGGTGTTTTAGGCAAGCCAAACAATGCTCTGGCAAGGCACAATGGTCACAAGATGTGAGTTGCACCACAGAGTGGATACTCCCATAGTCTCTAGGAGAGAAAGCTGCTGGAGATGAGCTGCTGCTGCCAAAACAGTTCTTCCGACTGCAGTTTGTGTCAGTCCACACAGGGGTGGCAAAACAAATTGTATGTATCATTGTGCAGGTGGACCCTGCATATTAACTGATCTTTGAAACTTGTGGAAGTCATACAGTGCTTTCAGTCTTTTCTGTTAAAACTGTTTGAACACTTAAAATAATTATATTTGATGTCTAGAGAGAAAATCCAGGACTGAGAATCACACATGCATCATGATGAAAGCATTTATTTGCAAGGAGCCTCCACCACTCATTTCTAATCTTAGAAATATTATCCTTGATCAGCTAGGACTTAAATACAAATGATTCAAGCAAGTATATTTAAGCCATACCCAGGATTTAGAGACACAAAAAATAAGAAAATTGAGTTAACAGGTAAAGTAAAGGTTATTTTGTGAATGTATTACATATATTGCAGGTATATTGACTAGAGTATTGTGTATTACAAAAAGACAGAAGTGAAGAAACACTTCAATTATTAGCCGTTCTCAACCTTTCTAAAGACATTCTTATTTTTGACAAGTGCAAGAACATATAGTTCTTCTTAAGACTATGTATTTATCTTTTTAGACATATTCTTGTTGTCTGTCGTCTGACAAATTTTTAACAGGTAAAACTGGTATCTGAGATTTTTTTAAAATTCTTGCCAGGAAAAGCAAGTATAATTTGATTATTGTGGGGACAGCCAGTAAGGACGTGATGTTGCAGGTTAAAAAGCTGCCTTAAGGTGACCTCAGTGGCCAAGACTAAGGTGGCAGTAAGTGCCAGCAGCCAGAGTGTGCTTGCAACCTGGATAAGAGGATCTGAAGGCCTATGCTGGATCCTCATTCTGTGTTTCTGCAATCAGCAGCTGCAAGTTTGCAGGTAAGCCCTGGTGGCCTCCAATGGAGATCTGTCAAAGTACTTTGGCACTTTGAGACTTGAAGCAGGAGAGAATGCTGCAGGCCCTGATGTGAGTCCTGAGGAGGGAAGGGAAAAAAACTCATGGGCTCTGATCGAGTAGCTAGGGTAAAACAAGAACTGCCATTTCTGAAGCTGCAAGTAATAGGACTGTGGATCACTTTAAAGCAAGAACACATAGCAAATAAGTTTGCTTCCTCTTTCCTGTCACTAATGTCCCCCATTCACTGACATACAGATTTTAGAGCAGGAATCTTGTCTGCTCTGTTTATATCATACAAAATTAGACCTATTTCAGCTAGGCGTTTGAGAATGTAACTGCTGTAACAACCCCAGGCACCAGTACAGGTTAGGGGCAGACCTGCTGGAAAGCAGCACTGCAGGGGACTTGGGAGTCCTGATCAACAACAGGTTGACCATTAATCAGCAACGTGCCTTTGTGGCCAAGAAGGTAAATGGTATCCAGGGGTGCATTAAGAAGAGTGTGACCAGCAGGTTGGGGGAGGTTGTCCTCCCCCTCTACTCCACCCCGGTGAGGCTGCATCTGGAGTACTGCATCTAGTTCTGGGCTCCCCAGTTAAAGAAGGACAAGGAATTACTGGAGGAAGTCCAGCAGCAGGCTATGGAGAGGATTAGGGATCTAGAGCACCTTTCTTATGAGGAGACACTGAGAGAGCTGGGTCTGTTCAGCCTGGAGAAGAGAAGGCTGAGAGGGGGGTCTCATCCATGTTTATAAATATCTCAACAGTGGGTGTCAAAAGGATGGAACCAGACTCCTTTCAATGGTGCCCAGTTATAGGATGAGGAGCAGTGGGCACAGACTGAAGCACAAGAGGTTCCATCTGAATATGAGGAGAAACTTTTTTACCTTGAGAGTGACAGAGCACTGGAAGAGGCTGGCCAGAGAGGTTGTGGAGTCTCCTCTGGAGACATTCAAAACCCACCTGGACACATTTCTGTGCAGTCTACTGTAGGTGTACCTGCTTTAGCAGGTGGGTTGGACTAGATGATCTCCAGAGCTCCCTTCCAACCACAACCATTCTGTGATTCTGTAAACTGTTTCAAAAACTTAGCACAATGATCAGTCACCCAAGACCTGGCTTCCAACACCTGCCCTAGAAGGACACATTTGGTTTAAGTATCCTTAGGCCAGGAGAGAGTTTTAATCAAAGAGGCATCTTATATCTCTGGGTGAATGAAAGTGGGATAAGCATCTCGCATGTCTGCCTTTCTTCCAAAAGAGTTCAGATTTTGACAGAAGTATGACCTGGAGCAAATCTCTGAATTTACGGAGACAAGTAGAGATGAAGACTAAATATGTCCTAATTTAGCAAATGAACTCTTGAGAACCAGCCTAAAAAATGCTAACCTGTCCCTAAATATTGAATAGGCAGTTTGAATGCTGAACTCAAGCCAGCAGTTTCTACAGCAGAGTTAGATGCCTCTTGTTAATTTCTGCCATGCTGAGGGTAAATATTTTTGCAGACCTATTCCTGATCTTCCACTTCATACTTAAATAAGATTTTGTTTAGACAAAACTTTGCTTTTTCTGTCTAGAATCTCAAGTTCAGGCACCAAACACGGTGCTTACAGAAGTTAAATATTTACTAAGCAGATTTAAACATATTGTCTCAAATTTAAACAGTTAAATTTAAAACATGTTAAAAAAATAGCAAAAAGAAAGCATTAGTAAGTCTTTAGAGTAATAGTTAAATAGCTGTGTCATGCCATAAATACCAATTGACTAAATCTTTTTAATTCTTGAGTTAAGAAGGCAAGGTCTTTTACATCAGAAAGTCACAGGCTATCTACTTCCTTAGGCTAAAATATGTTAAGCAGTATTATGTAAAATTTTTATGTTAGTTGAATTAAACTTCAACAAGCTGAATATATTCCTCGTAAACACATATTACCAGCACATATATTTCTATAAACAAAGAACGCATCCTCTTGTCACAATACAGTGGGTTCCAACAACTCCAGCTTTCCTAAATCACACTTACAATGATTGAAGCCATTTAATTTGCACAAAGGAACAGTGGAAAATTAATTTAGGAACACATTTGGTTTCACATATGTTTGCAATAAAACTGTTGTTTTAAATGACTTAATTAGAACAGTTTGTCATACTTACTGGAAACTGGCATAATGGCATTGTTTGGACCACAAAAGTGAGAGAGGGAGTGAAACAACTGGGAGTGGAAGGAAGAGAGCAAGTGTTTTAAAATTCCTGAAGAGTTTAAGAGTTCCAGAAAAACAACCACCCCCAACTTCAGTCACACATCCATGTGTGTGAACATACATATGTGTTTTCTTGAGAGGAGAATTGCAAATTTGTTTTCTGCAATGTATTTTATCCTCAGAAAACTGTAATTACTAAATCTGATTCAAGCTATGCTACATATCTCGCAGTGGCACCACACAGAACGAAGGCGAAACATGCAGACACTGCCTTGAGTTTTCCTCCACAGGATTTTCCACTTGGAGCTTTAGTTACCAAGAGTCTTCCTCAGAAGTCCTTCCAACACATTATGGAAGGAATGTTGGTGGAAACGTCATGGCATAACAACCATCAGAAGTGACGCTCAGCAACAGTTTCCGGAATTCAAATGAAAGACACTTACTGTGACTTCTGCTGCTGTCCCCAGAGCAGGTTTCTCCTTTCAGTCTTGTTTGCATCCAGGCTCTGACTTCCAGTCTCTCTGTACTCAGGTCCCTCACTGGCAAGGAGCTCACCTAGCAAAGAATTTTAAAAGCTTGCCAGACATAATTTTCTTTCCCCACAAGATCACTAACCTTTATTCAAATGCTTCATCTCATTTCATCTAACTTCCCATTGTATCATTGTTGATCTGGACACACCACAGAGCCCAGCTTCTTCAGACAGACGCAGTTAGATTTACACCTTCCATTATAGCTATTTCTCCTCTTTGAAGGTAAGTCTAGAATATTAATATGATTTGACTCAACTTATGAACAATAGAAATGTATGCATATTTTACTTGTCCTTACACAGACTCAGGGGATACCTTTCACTAGCTAACCGTGTGTTACTGAGCTAGTTTTAAAATATATTTAGTTATTTAAAACAAAAAAAAATCTTTCAAATTTTAGTATCTTCCAAATAGTTCACAACCTATTTGTTTTAAGACCTCTTCAGTTAGTCCCACCCGTTAGTCAGGTGCATAGGTTGAGAACTGAGAGAAAGCAAAGACTTGCTTATCACTAAGAATAAAGTTCTCCATGCCTCCCTAACAGACACACTTTCCCTCCTTCCACTTTAAAGGAAAAAAAAAAAAAAAAAGAAAGAGTGAAAGCTTTCTTGGGACATGTTAGAAAATGACAGAAAATTCCCATTCAAATACAAGTTGCTTCCCTTATACCTCGATGGTGGGGAATTCAATGTTTTGTGATTATATATAGCTTAATTTTAGCCCCTAACTTTAGGTTATGCAGGTTTTCTGTGTCCTACAAATGCTTATTGTCATCCATACTTCGATTTGATTTTCCTTAAGTGTAAGAATACTAAATAATATACTGAAGTCAACAGTCTGGAGCCATACGTATGATTGCCATTAGTAAAATCCACACACGAAATAAAACAGGAAAAATAAATTAGGAAAAGAACAGCCAATATCAGTATCAGTCTCTTCTCCTACTTTTTTTATCAGAAATCGAATCTTTTATGATCCTGTGTGCCATAGACAGTGACTAAAAAACGTGAAGGTTTTTGCATGGTCCTCAGAATCAGCAATGAGTTTGAATCACAGATGGAGTGAAATAGAGAGATCTTGTCTCTGTCTTAGTTACATATGTCTTTGCTCAAACAGAAATTACAGTTATCAAGTCTGTAGTATGGCTTTTTTCCCATCAGCACACTCTTTAGAATGAAATACTTCTGTGCTAAGGAGAGACCATTGTGCAATTCCTTTCTTTTTTTCTGCTTTAGTCTAAATTCCATTAAAAAAATCTTTCTGAAGCTAAGTTACTTTCATTTTTATAGGCTCTGGAGAAAGAAGGAATTATATTGGAATTTAAGTGATGGAGAGCACTGACAAGATTAAATATAATCTAAAAGAAAGAAGACCAGGAGAAAAATACTTGCAATGTAAAAACAAACAAACAAAACCAGCCACCACCACTAATTTTCAGAATAAAGTTTGAGTTCTCGTGTTCTCAAAAGCAGTTTTACTTTCAAAATAATGTTCATTTTTTGTCTTTAAGGAATCTATGTGCTCCAAGGATTTTCTTGTCTATTTTGCTTTGTTATAAAAAACCACACAATTCCTGTTCAATTGCTGGATATGAAAAAGGCAAAACAGCAGCAGTCTGTTAGGGAAGAGATGATGTCAAATGGAAATCAGTGGTCATTTGTTCTTCAGACTGAGTAACAGGGAATTTATACAACAAGAAAGAAAAATAAAGTTGTTTATGTGTCAGCAGGTTGTATGATCTGTCTGCTCTTGTTATTTTTCTCAACACCTCTACTCATGTTGCTGCAAGTATTCCAAGCAGTAGAGATGGTTAAAAAGAGGAAGGCTTTCTGAGGAAGTATTTCCACCCAGCTGAATGTGCATTTCAAGCTTGTGAACCCTTGGCAGGACACTAATGATTACTCAGCAAATAGTCTGGTAGAATTAGTGAATAATTGCAGAAATAAGGATTATTTGTACATTTAGAGAATAAAGTGGCTGTTCTATTGTCCCAGAATTTTATGCACATATTGACTAGGCTGGGAAAATTTTAGTCCTTCTGAGTCTGATACTTTTTACTTGATGCTGACCTAGGAGAAAGTATATTAGCGTGCTGTCTTTGCAGACAAGCTAGATAAGCTTCAGGAGTGCAATAAATGCCACGTGCATGATATAGATAGGACGCTTCACTGATCTGAAGGATGCTAGCCCTTTCCTCTTGTGTAATATGTTGGTCTTGAGATTCAGAGTTGATAAAAGCAGGTGGAAATGTGGTGTGGTACTAACACTCCAGATGTCTGCCTAGCTGAATAATAAACTAACATAAATAAACAGAAACTTTTCTAATTTTGACAGAGATGTCACATGGAAAGGCTTAAAGCTGTGGGTAGATTCTATCCACTTCAAATACAAGAGAATATTTAAAAGTTTTTATACAATAAAACATTGACGCAGTAATCAGACATCCTGTTCTTTTATTATTATATGCTATTAGACTTGTTGAAATGTACATTGAAATGTACTAGGAAATGTATCTTATTGCAGAATAATAGTAATTTAAAATAGAAAAGGCCAGTGGAGAACTTTTTTTGTAGTGTTTGGGATGGGGTGAAGTGATGAAAGTCAGAGATAGGTTATGGGACTGTATTTTGTATCTTTTCAAAATGGGCTCTGAATGATCTTTTTTGTTTTCTTCTTATTTTTATTTATTTATTTCCCTCTTGTTGTAGAAGACTTGAACATGCCATTGGCTTTTAGTCAGGGAGCTCTGCTTCTCTAGGAGCGTGCTTTGGCACCTGTTGCTGAAATGGATGATAAGCTGCAAGTCACTTCTGACTGAGCATGGGAACAGAACGACCTCAATTCATTATGATCATCTGTAGTGAGCTACAAAAGAACTTAGCATCTTAGTAAAATAATATTTTTATTTTAATATAAATTTTAATATAAATTTATCTTAGGTCAAATAAATACTCTGCAGAGGAATTAAGACCTTATAGTAGTCATGTGATGGTAGATGACCTCTCACTTGTGTATAGTTTTTGTTAACTCTTTTGTTTCCAGAGACAAGAAGAAAAAAAAGAGGGAGTAAATCTAGAGGAAAGATCAGCTGGACAGACAGTGGCAGCTACTCAGAACAAAATCTTCTGGAGATGTTGGAGAGAGATAAATCTGTTTGGAGCAGAGTAAAATGCAAAACATTTTTTCTAAGCTTCCAGAGGTGGTACCACATATTAACAGAAAGCAGAAAAAAGCTGTAAATTCAACCAGAATTTGTTTTCTTATGTAAGACTATTTAAAAAACTGCTTTCTAGACAATTCTCAAATCAAGTAGTATTTTACAAGAAATTGTACTTTTTCACACATAATGATCCAGACTCTACTGCCTCCAAGACTAGTGAAACTTTATAATTATCAGTGATTAAAATGGTAATTAGGCTATCATCCAGTGATTTTTTTTAAACACAGATACAAAAAAGTAAACAGTCTTCTACAATCTAAAAGGAAACTGCTTTAAAGAAAAGTTCACCTCTGATTCTTCATTTAACCTGTGGTTTCTGCCTTCCTGGATGGGAAATTTTAGCCCTCACATCCCACAGCATGGAAAGTGCTATGGAAATATGAAATATTATAATTCTGCAATGTTTAGAAAAAGATTTATCAGGGTTATGAATCAGATCCAGTACCTGTTTTCATCACTTTGGTGATGTATTTCACTTACATGATTGAGTTATGGCAAGCAGCACCATGTAGCATACAAATGTTTCTTTGATGGATTGGATAAAACTAACAGACAGTTACAGGGTAGAGATGTTATCCCAACCAACAGGTTGATGAAGGTTTTATGGTAGCTGCAATAGTCTATTAGAGAAAGCATCTGGCACCGTCTTTCAGGAAACACGAGAAGACCTTGTGTGAATATTTTTTTTTCTGCTGGAAAGTGTTGGCTAATTTGAACATAATATGTTTGACACGAAGAACACTGGATGACATTTTGGAGAAAAAAACCATGTTATTACTATTTTCCTAGGATTATATGAAGCCACTGCCAAATGGTTAGCAATTGACCATCTAGGGCAGAGGAGTTCCCTGTCTTGCCATCTCAGATATGATAACACATTATTTTAGGGAGTCAAATAATCCATCAGAGAAGGCTAATAAAGAGAAAGAGAGGATGAAAGGCATTGTGATGGTTTCCCTCAGATCAGACATGCAATTTTTCTTCACATGGCAGTGAAGACATTCAAAGAACAGTAAAGACATAATACCTCAGCTGTTAGTGAGAAATAGTTCCAGTTCAACCACACAGATATGAGTCAGGACAAGAGAACACACTGTGCTATGTCCTGTGGGTGGAAACATGTAGTGACTAATCAAATTTCTCACAGTCCAAGACACAAGAGAGAAATCTTTCAGCACAAAGACGGATTGCTCGGGATACCTATTTCTAGCATATTTTGAATATATTCTGCCTTAATTAAGGTATTTCTGTGCAAATGTTGTGTTTACAATAAGCACAGTGGGTGTTCATTCCAGAATCAACAGATCTGAATACAATAAAACAGGGAATCAGAGACACAGAAAGTCAGCTGTACTTATATCAGTTAGCAGTCATAGCAGTTTTACTTACTGTAGCATGTGCTATTAGATGGAATTAATTTGTTTCATTTATTTCCTAGCAGAGGTCATAGAATTCGCATCACAGGAAATCCACTTTGTTATCAACTGCTGTATCAAGCTGGCATCTAAACAGCTGTAATGTAGGAAGTTTAGCTCCATCCCTTCACGGATCGTGTTTAACCTTGCAGAAGTGAATATGCTGTGAGTATACACTCCAGGCACCTGCTTTGCACTAGCTCATAGTACAGGCCACTGCGCTACAGACAGACTTGGGGCCAGAAATCTCATTTTTGCTTTTAAGCATTTGAAGTCAGATTTTGAGTAAGCCTCCAGTTCTGTCAACCCTACACAAAAAACAGAGTCAGAGATTTACAGCATCTGCACATTAGACCATGTGAGTGCTCATAACCTACTACACTCACCACATGTTATTAATGTCCCTTCCAGGCTGCAAAGGAAGAAGTGCATGACGCAGAACTGTGGGCCAGGACACAGACCTGCACCGCTGGTCCCTGCCCTGTAAGTTTCAGCTGCATCCTGGGAGCCTGAATTTCTAGGACCTTCACTGAACATGAGTCCCTTTTTCATGACAGGACACAACCCCACTGCTGGGCTTTTCAAAATGTGTTTAAACCAACCTTGGCTAATCCTTGGGACCAAGCACCAGCACATAGGAATACAACAGAGAAAAAAAAAATTGAAATATTTTGAGAATTATCCGTGCCTTCTACTCAAAGTAGAAAAATAATTTAAATCACTCTGTGAGAGTAAAAAATATTTTTCTGGCAGTTAAACATAATTCTTTTGCTCTGCATATCAGATGATCACCACTTAAAGTGATACGTTTAAGGAATTTAAGAAGATACAGATTTCTTATCAATCAGATTACTTTATTGACTGGATTTTTTTTTTCCATTTTATCACAAGATCTAGATTGTGAAAACATAAAAATCATACTTATTTAATATTTACTCCAAAAAAGTTCTTTAAAGTAAAATATTATGCGATCCATGAAACTATATGGAATTAATTATTTTTTTAAAAAACAGGACATGACAGACTTACAGTGAATGTCTTTTCTGGGGATAATGTGTCTGACAGTTTAGTAGACTTAGACAAGATACAGCTATACATTTGTTTGGAAAATGTCCGAGTACATTTGAAAGGTCAAGATGTCCAGCATGCAGCTGGGTAAACACTAAATGCAATTGGCTGACAAGCCGTGCTCAAAGGGTTGTAGTAAACGGGGTTATGTCGGGCTGGTGTCCAGTCACTAGCTGGGTTCCACAAGGATGCATCTTAAGGCCAGTGCTCTTCAATGTCTTCGTAGATGACTTAGACTCAGAACTTGAGGGATTGCTTAGTAAGTTTGCGGATGACACAAAGTTGGGGGGAGCTGTCTACACTCTTGAGGGCAGAGAGGCCCTGCAGAGGGATCTGAACAAATTGGAGAACAGGGAAATCATCAACCACATCAAGTTCAACAAGGGCAAATGCTGAATTTTGCACCTGGGACAGAGCAACCCTGGCTGTACATAAAGACTGGGGGATGACATGCTGGAAAGCAGCTCCACAGAGAAGGACCTGGAGGTTCTGGTTGACGGCAAGTTGAACATGAGCCAACAGTGTCCCTGGCAGCCAAGAGGGCAACCGTGTCCCGGGTGCATCCAGCCCAGCATGGCCAGCCGGGCAGGGAGGGGATTGTCCTGCTCTGCTCTGCACTGGTGCGGCCTCACCTGGAGCACTGGGTGCAGTTCTGGGTGCCACAGTATAAAAAAGATATAAAGCTACTGGAGAGTGTCCAGAAGAGGGCTACAAAGTCGGTGAAGGGTTTGGAGGGGAAGCCATGGAGGAGACTAAGACAAGACCTCGTCGCAGTCTACAGCTTCCTCACAAGGGGAGGAGGAAGGGCAGGCGCTGAACTCTTCTCTTTAGTGACCAATGACAGAACCCATAGGACTGGCAGGAAGATGTGCCAGGGGAGGATTAGGTTGGACATTAGGAAAAGGTTCTTCACCCAGAGAGTGGTGGAGCACTGGAACAGGCTCCTCAGGGAGGTTGTCATGGCCCCAAGCCTGACAGTGTCCAAGAAAAGACTGGACAACACCCTTGGATGCATGGCGTGATTTTTGCAGGTTGTTCTATGCAGGGACAGGAGTTGGACTCGATAAGCCTTGTGGGTCCCTTCCAACTCAGGACATTCTATGATTCTGTGATTCTAGAGTCTACAATTCTTGCATATCAAAGCTTTTATTTGCCCTCCTGGCAGATGTTTACAGGGAAAGAAAGGATAAATAGTTTCCCCTGTAAGCCTAACAGAAACGAATGTGCATATATGAAGTAACAGTTTGTCTTCAGTTGTAGTAAGAAAACATTGAAATTGAAGAGCTTGCTGCTCTGCATAGAATTACACATGACATGATAACTGGCTTCATCCATTCATAGTCCAAAACTTGGTCAGCTGTAATGACAACAGGTAGGTAAACATACTCTTGTTTGGTTTCTACTGAAATGTATAGAATTCACTGAATTTTTACAAAGCACGTTGTAATATCTTTCAGATGCGTGTGATCTGAAAGTTGCATGTGAAAGGTACATACACCAGTGTCATTGGTCATGGAAGTCATTAAACAAACAAACAAAAAAATCAACTTCCAGCTTCTGGGATTTGATAGTGAACCATTTAGGAGTAACCAACCATTTCAATCATGTTAGGAGGCTATCCAGAATATACTGAAAAAACTTTAAAACTGAAAACATGGGAAGATTAAATCTGAAAAACACAAACAAGTAAAGGGCATAGTTTCTTAATAGTGAGGTAGTCAGAACTGGAGTACTCTACCTAAGAAAGCTTCATTAACTGCTTGAGTGTAAAACATTTCTGGTGTACACTCTTGGCACAAAATTAAATTGCACAAAATGTTTTAGCAGATTACTTAATTCAAAAGAGAAGGGGAATTCACACAGCACAAGCTGTCTGCACCTTCAGTTTTGCTAGAGTTCTCACACACGGTAGAGCACATTTATTAAGTGCAGTATTGCCAGATCATGTGACAAAAAGGAGATTTTTGTTATATTCTGCTTTAGGCAGGCTCTTTGTATATATGCAAGTATTAAACGAATAATTGGCCGGTCAATGGCAACTAGAAATATATGCTTTCATTCCCTATTTTGCAGGATGAGCAATATGTCTTGCCCTGTACTGAGAATCATTCCTGCTTCTCTAAGGAGTGAGAGGTTTTGCCAGGAGCTGTCTACAGGCCTCTCTGATGCAGTCCACTAATATCTAATTTGAAGGTCTGAACAGATTTTTTTTTTTTATAATAAAAATTCTATTGCCTAATTTTTAATGTTGTAAAATGTTTTCCTTGGCACCTCCATGAGCCAATTCACTGACTGTACTGATCAAATGATCCTAATTTTAAATACGTCTAATTGGTTTATCTTCTCATTTGTGAAACAAAATGACAGTAACAAACCTGCCATTTCTTTGCCTCTTTTGCTGGATTTCCAATAACTATTTTACTAGTAGTTTTTTCTACTTTCCTGCCTATTTTACTTTCCTTCTGCTTACTGCAAATATGCTTTATTTGAAGAAACCTTCATAGGTGGTTGAAGTATGTCCTGTAATTCTACACTCACTGCTTCGTTTTGGTTGTCTGTCTTTTAACTTTCTTATGACTCCCAATATTTTCCCTTTCCAGATTCTTTGTGTTACTTAAAAGCCTTCTGCTTATTGCTTATAGTAACTTTTATATCCTCTAACCACAGTGGCTTCTGTTTCCCCATTTTCTGTTTAAGTTTGGAAAGAATGGATTTCTACTATAACCTCTACAAAAGTATTTCTATATTTTCCAGTGTTCTGGTTGTGATTCCACAGACATTGAAGGATTCAGTAGTTAGTGTTCTTGGCATGAAAACCATTTATTTTTCCAACTTTCCTGAGTACATCTTCACTGTTATAAATCTATAGTATCTTATTTGTATCTGTCGTGATCATTCTGACCACGAGATCTAGTAGATGCTCTTAGAACTCAAATGCAATAAACTATTTTATATTATTTATTGGGATTGGAAGTATCCAAAACTGGTATCACTTAAGAAACTGGACAATGTATCTAAATAAACAAGCCCAAATAATATATTGATTTCCTTTGGTAATACTGAAATTATTGCAATCATAAACTCTTTTCAGTTGTCCTCAACTGTAAGAATTTCAATAGATTCACTATTGTTATTCCAATTTTTAAAATATGTTCTTTGTTTGCACTGTTTTTCTTACTCAGTTATTTGTCCATGTGTATCTACAGTTAAACATTACTTAAAGAAGTGAAAAGAAGAAAATATTCAAGGGGCCTCTTCATGGTGGCAACCTGCCAAGCCCATATGGATTATACAATACATGCCTGCTGTGAGTCCCAACTGTGTAGTTAGTGGTGGTCCCTGACTCTCTGGGGCAGCTAATTTCAAGTGTCTGCTCAGTAGCTCCACATATGTGGAGTCAGAACATTGTCTTAGCTTTTAACTTAGCAAAACTTTTTTAATACCTATTTTACCTGTGTCAGATTCTGAGGATTAAACCCTCAAAAACGGAAGATGCTATATTTTAAGAATCAAAAGAAGCATGGGTTTAGTTTCCTGATGAAATTGGTAAGCTTGTCAGACATTCTGTATCTTATTATTTAAAAAGGAAACCTGTGCAAGAAGTCTTACTACTGTTATGTAAAAAACAGAAAACCAGTCATAAATCTGTGTCTTGACAAAAATTCTCTTAGTATACCCTCCATGCATACACACATCACTAATACTAGAAGATGAAAATGAGCCACTGTGAGATGACACCTCTCAGACATCCTGAGATGACATTCATAAAGAAGCAGCTTTGATGGAAAAATAAATTTACATATGTGATAAATACACTACGGTTCTGTGCCACATGGATGTATTTGCATTATAAAACCTCAATTATTGTATTAATAAAGATACATCTTTAACAAGTAGATGCTACTGTTCTGATTGCACAATGGCAGAAAGTTTACTCTGTATATTGGGTTTCCTTGTTTGAAATGACAGCTGCAATAATCTAAATGGTGTTATTTGGTTCAGAGCAATAGTGTCAAAAAACCAAACAGTTATTAAATGTTCCATGATAAACAAGACACCTATTCGAACAATGACTTAAACACATAACTATGTATGATGTTTATTCTGAATGTCATGAACTGCTTTTTGGATAAATCCAGTTCCAGAAGGAAAACTTTATCCTGGTTTCTGCATAAAATGACTCAGATAGAAAATGAGGAGGAATTAGAACTACAGCAATAATTTAGTGCTTCTCCAGCCCTTCAAAGCCTTCGGTCCTTCCTTCCATTCCAATAAATAATAAAACAAAGATTCTAGCTGTGAAAATTAAATTGATTATATTCTAGGGCAAAGCACTAATTAAAAAAAAAAATCCATCTCTCTAGTATCTAAAAAGAAAGAAATGCGAATAGAGTCCATTGGAGAAAGCAGGTCAACAAGTATCCCAACATGGAGTCAAACCAAAGAGGCAGATTTGGAGAGTGACAATCGTCATGTAACAATGGGGCCCTAAATCTTCAGAGAGAAAATAATCTTGGAAAAATACTCATAATTTTGTATTCTCTCTACAAATATTAGTATCTGCATGTATTTTGAGAACAGTACAGATGCCACAGATTCATAGCCTCACAGCACCGGATTAATGTTATTATCAAGGAAGCTGCGCCACTGTAACATGTGGACATTACTCGTGGCACACGGATCAATATGCTATTGTAGAATAAAAATGAATTTTCAGTGACAAACTTTTTTGTACCTAGTTGTCAACATCTAGTTGGAACACCTCTGAAACATCCTGTTTCAGACAGCTTTGGCAGCTATGCAAATGAAAAAAAAGTCATCTGCTTGAAAAAGAAATTTCTCAGTCATTGACTAAGAGGCTGATAAAATAGTATTCCTAAGAGGATGAACCTCCCACATGGCAAAAAAAGCTGAGGGGTTGAAGAAAAGTTTTTAGTTAAGGGCAGCTTCCTCTTGATCAAAACTCATCTCCTTGTCTCATTAAACTGGTCAGGACTGAAAAACTCAGCAATCTGCTTGGTTTTAAAGAGCCTCTAATTTTTCATTAAGGGAGCTGTCAGAAATGACCATAGTCCTCAATTTGCAAAAATGTGCTTTAGTTCTCTCCAACTCGTCCACATAGACAGCCAGATTTCTATCCTCCAAAATTACTGCAATAAAATATGTAATTATGAATGGATACAAAATTCTTTTAGGTTCGATACATGAACATCTGCTGTTTGCAACCTAGCTGAAAGTCCTCTGCTCTCTACTCAATGACAGTGAACCTAGACCTCTTGATAGCTACCTAGACCTCTTGTTGTTGGGGGCCAGAATGAAGAGGGCACGTAGATATGTGTGTTATCATCATCATCATCAGGGTTTAGAGTTGAGTGTTAAGCTGGATGGTAGTACTGTCAATGCCAATCAAGAAACAGAGAAAGTGAGAGAGACAAATAGATGTTTTAGGTTAGATAAGAAGAGAAAGGAGAAGAGAAGCTGATCTGCAAGTTGTTGTCATAGAGATATTCACTAACTACAGGCTTATAGATTAGATCAAATTTAGAGAGAAAAATCACAGGAATCGGCTGAAGAACCATTGAATTGCCTTCTGATGCTGCACAGGTTTAAGGAACAGCTGTAATGGCAGGAGACAAATTGGTAGATTATGTGGTCCTGTGAGCAAATAAAGGACAAGATCTTACAAGGGATCATTTTTCATATAGTTTCTTCTTTTGAGATGACATCTGGAATATTGTGTCCAATTCTGGGCCCCTCAGTTCAAGAAGGACAGGGAACTGCTTGAGAGAGTCCAGCACAGAGCCGCAAAGATGATGGAGTGGAGCATCTCCCTTATGAGGAAAGGCTGAGGGAGCTGGGGCTCTTTAGCTTGGAGAAGAGGAGACTGAAGGGTGACCTCATTAATGTTTATAAATATGTAAAGGGTGAGTGTCACGAGGATGGAGCCAGGCTCTTCTCGGTGACAACCAACGATGAGACAAGGGGAAATGGGTGCAAAGTGGAACAGAGGAGGTTCCACTTAAACATGAGAAGAAAATTCCTCTCAATGAGGGTGACAGAACACTGGAAGAGGCTGCCCGGGGAGGTTGTGGAGTCTCCTTCTCTGAAGACATCCCAAACCCGCTTGGACACATTCCTGTGTAGCCTCATCTAGGTGTTCCTGCTCCAGCAGGAGGATTGGACTAGATGATCTTTCGAGAATCACATTCTGTGATTTTGTGAAGAGAGAACACATGTGATTTTGGATGATTAACAGTAGTTTTAGAACTTATGAAAGAGGAGAAGTCAATAAAAATAGATTCAAGGGAACTAAAAAAACCCCAAGGGAGTTAAGCTGAAGAAGTTCTGAAGGAGAGATGGGAAACTTTAGACAAAGATATCAGTGAGAGTTTTAAACTAGTTGGTAGAAGAAAATTAGAAGCAAAGTAATTAGGCTATTGTTATCTTTTATTTATACAACATTATTTGTAGAAAATTGTTACCATTAGCATGAGATTCCCTTTCAGAAGATTTTAAACATGTAAGTATGATATAGCATACCAAGTAACAACTACCACTAAAAATACGCTACCATGGCTGAGCACTCAGAGTTGTACAAATATTTGGTAATGACACTGTCCCAGGTGAAATGAATAAATTAAGTGAAAAAAGTCAGGGCATAATATCCAGATTAAATATAAAAGTGTATTGTATAACTTCTTTTGTGGACTATTATAATCTCAGAACATTTTTAGAGCAGTATACTCAGCAGGAAAAAAAAATCTGATTATATTCAAGGTCAGTGATATGAAAACTGGTACAATGTAAGAGAATAAGTCAGGACATAATTAGCATGTAAACCTTTAGAATACTCCAGTTTAAAGTCACGGACAGTTATTCCAAATCTAGAAACCTGTCAGTTCCAAAGCATGTTCAGTATTGCCTTGATAATGGATTCTTAATAACCTACCAAAATTAAATGCACAAAGGATTGTGCCAAGTCCCTGTATGTTGACACATCTCTGAAAAACTTGGCTCCATGTTCAGCAGCAGACAAAAAACAAATGAACAAACAAACCCACCAACAAACCAATCAATCAAAACAAAACAACCACCCCCCCAAAAAAACCCCACACACCAAAACCATAAAATATTGTGCATCGCTGAGAAGGGTCAGGAGAACAAGACAGAGCACGTAATTTTGCCCTATAGAGGATCTTGCTGCATTAACATTTTAAGTAGTCGGTGTGGTTTTGATTTCCACATCTCAAGATAGGCATAGGGCAATTAAAACTGTACAGAGACTAAAATAATCAGAGGATGGAACAACTGCATTGTGAGACTGAAAATATTGACATTCCTAATATAGGGCAAAGTGTCATATGGAATAAGATCAAGGTTTACAAAATCGTGAAAGCAGATAAGATGTGTGACATTCACTGAATTCTACAGTAACTAAAGTCCAATCATTGAAATGAGAAGCAAATCAGTTTAAAAGAGTTAAAGGAAAATACGTTTTAAAATAGCATCTAACTAACTTCTGGAGTTTATTTCTAAATACAGTTGTAGATGAAGTATCACCAGATTCAAGCAGGCATTAAACAAGATAATGGAAAATAAGTCCATAAGAGATAGGCAGAGATGTGCCTTCCAACATCCATAATGCAACAGCTGTACACGTTGGAAGAGGCAACTACTATGCACCACAGAAATTGGCCTGGGTTGAGACATCTTGCTAAAGAGCACCTCCCACTGCCACTGGCTAGCTGGGTTGCTGAGTTACCCATTCAAGTGTGTCTATATTGGTTTTATTTTTAAACAGAGTTTCCTTAGAAAAGAAGCCCTTATCAAACTAAACACACACACACAAATGGTATAACTGAAATCTAGAAACTGACAGATTTTTATAGTGTTTGCTGGGCTTTCTGTTCAACTCCAATGTCTTTTCTTTCTGAGATGGTGAGTATCAAGAATACCCATGCCTAATCCTTTAATATCTCTGATTAACACCAGTATTAGCATAACCTGACTCATCTTTTCTGAAAATTCTCTTGACTTCTAGTTGTGGTGGGTTGACCCTGGCTGGGTGCCAAGTGCCCACCAAAGCTGCTCTATCACTCCCCTCCTGCGACGGACAGGAGAGAGAAAAATATAACAAAAGGTTCATGGGTCAAGATAAGGAGAGGGAGAGATCACTCACCAATTACTGGCAATGGCAAAACAGACTTAACTTGGGGAAATCAGTTTAATTTATTACCAATCAAATCAGAGTAGGATAGTGAGAAATAAAACCAAATCTTAAAAACAACTTCCCCCAATCCCTCCCTTCTTCCCAATCTCAACTTCACTCCCAAATTCTCTACCTCCTTCTCCACAAGTGGCACAGGGAGACAAGGAATTAGGGTTGAGGTCAGTTCATCACATGCTGTCTCTGCTGCTACTTCCTCCTCACACTATTCCTCTGATCCATCGTGGGGTCCCTCTCACAAGAGACAATCCTCCATGAACTTCTCCAACACGGGTCCTTCTCACAGGCTTCAGTCCTTCATGAACTGCTCCATCACAGGTCCTTTCCACAGGGTGCAGTCCTTCAGGAACAGACTGCTCCAGCATGGGTCCCCCACAGGGTCAGAAGTCATACAAGCAAACCTGCTCTGGTGTGGGATCCTCTGTCCACGGGGCTGCAGGTCCTGCCAGGAGCCTGCTCCAGCACAGGCTCTCCACTGCGTCACAGTTTCCTTCACAGCACATCCACCTGCTCTGGCGTGGATGTGCTATGCAGGCTGAGTTGGATCTCTGCTCCGCTGTGGACCCCTCTATGGGCTGCAGGGGACAGCTGGCCTCAGCATGGTCTGCATCACGGGCTGCAGAGGAGTCCCTGCTGTAGTTCCTGGAGCATCTCCTGCCCCTCCTTCTCCACTGACCTGGATGTCTGCAGAGTTGTTTCTCTCACATATTCTCACTTGTCTCCAGCTGAAGTTGTACCTTTTTTTTTTTTTTCTGCTTCTCAAATATGATATCCCAGAGGCTCTACCACCATCGCTAATGGGCTCAGCCAGTGGTGAGTCCATCTTGGAGCTGGCTGGCATTGGTTCTATCAGACACAGGGGAAACTTCTAGCAGCCTCTCATGGAAGCCACCCCTGTAGCGTCTCCACTACAAAAACTTCGCCACACAAACCCAACACACTAGTGTTTTTGTTTATTGTGAGAGTATGCAAAACGACATTCCAGAACAGGCCATTCTTAGGCTCACCTTCTGTTACAAACTCATTCCACAGCTCTTACCACACAAAAATGTGATCATCAACACTGCTTAGAAATACACTGTCATTTCATTTCTGATTTATTACACAATTCCCTCAGTAAACAAAAATGGAAGCAATCATTCCTGAAAGATTTTAAATCTTAACCAATGAAGATACTCAGATAGGGGTTGTTTTCCATTGGGTTTTTGTACTGATTCTTTCACAGTGTGTTTCTATCTAGTTTAGTTTTCTTCTCTGTTTTTCCAGCTGGACAGCAGAATACAAAATGAACACTTGTTTTAAGGAATTTCCTTCTGGCACCTATTTATTCCCCCTTACTTTTTTGCTGACTATTTTTGACAAGGATTCAATAGGTCAGTTTTCACAAAATTCTTCTTCAGTGTTTTGGAAGCTATGATGATCAAGACCATAAACTTTACTGATATTGTACATTTTCACGTGCTTATCTACATATAAATATCTATAATTTGGTTTTTAAATTGTGTAGAAAAGAAAACATCCAATCTTTATATCTGTAAATTTATTAAGAAAATCCTTATACAGATATTAGTGGTTACACTCAACCTAAAAAGATAAAGGCAGCCATATTTTATTTGAATAAATTTTATTTAAAAACATGGAGATACAAAAAGAAGAAATGAAAGGAACTAATGTACTGTGATGTGAAGTGCTATAGTTTAAAAATGCTTCAAACCAAAATAACTTCACATGTTTAGATCTCTTAAATTACACAGAGCATTAAATCACATACAGCACTCTATCCTCTTTTCTGGTGGTGTACATGTGAGGGGTTGGCAATTGTCTACAGAGGTCTATAGAAGTGCATGAGTAAAAGGAGGAAAGATTTACAGCTTTCTGAATTTTAGAACGAATGCCATCTGGACTAATTTGTGAATCCAGCAGCACTGCTTCAGTTCAGCTCAATACTCAGGGAAAAGTCTGAGTGGGAGTACAGTTATAGAGAGGAAAGCTATTGACCTATCACTAATTTGTATGCTTTAGGAGTCTTCTAGTATATTTTAGGAGATTCTGTTCAATAGGTTACAGCACATTTGAATAAGGCAGTGCAAAATATTTCATAGGGCATTAGTCTCGTCAGAAATCAAGTCCCAGCTTTAAACAAATAACATGTATCCTTTTGGCTTCTGCTTTTGGGCACAGAGAAGAGTTCTGTATGCATGGTGCTGTGTAGATTGCATCAGCTGTTTATCACATTTATGTGACTATATTTTGCATTTGCTTGGGTGTTGCTACCGTCTCTTTAAAATTTAACTTTTATATAGGCTGTCCCTAATTCTTGTTACACCACAGCCTGACTTTTCCAAACAAAGTATGAACCCAAACATTTCTAGACCCTAAATAATAGCTGTCCTCTTCCTGTCTCTGTCCAAAACCATCTGCTGGTTTTGGACAAAATGCAATATGCAATACTTCCAACAGTTCACATGTGCTTCAACTATTAATCCTGGCCATACTAAATTTTTCCTGTAGTTCTAGAAATTACTGAATGAAACATCCAAAGATAATAGGATACATACATTCACCAGCTTTATTTAATGTAAATATTTGGTAATTTTAAGATAAACTTTTAAGTGAAAATCACCTGGGAATATTGAGATGAACAGCTTTTTGCAACATCAGTTTCGATTGTTCCTGATTTGTAAAATGCAACAGTGGCCTAAAGAAGAAAAATAATACTCTTTTAAAAGGAAAACAATCTGAATTCAGCTTATAATGTAGATTCTTGCTGATTATTGCTTATGCCAAGAATGAGTCTCAGCTATTTACAAACACAAATCAAGCAAAATATACCTCATGGTTCTGATTTTGCTTCCTTGCTAACTGAAAAAGAACACAATTCACGGGAGTTACTAAAACTGTATTTCCATTAAAAATTGAAATTACAGCAATAGCCAGAGAATGGCTAATAAACTTTTCTTTATAGATCTCACTATGATCTTATCATTCTTTGTGACATATAATGCATTCTGTTCTTGATTACAGCAAACGAGCTGTTGCAATCAGATGGCACACATTGCAACTGGGATTGCATTCACATTGCACTATATATAATGATAGCAGTAGTTGGTCCAAAAAGAAGTATTGTTGGTAGGACAAAGACAATGCTTTTGAAGGCTTGTTATATCTCTGAGCATCAAAACATCTTTAAAAATCTGTATTCCATAATATTTTATTGTCATGGAACTGATTTAATTGACTCCATGATTCCAATCAGTAATAAAACTTGACAAGGCATCCAGGCAGGCTTTGACTAGCAGCATATTTCATTACTCACTTCCTATGGGAAAGTAGCCTTTTTTGGCTGAAAATTAAATTGATTTGGTGCAGGAGCAATGTTTAAAGATTGCTTGGGGCCTCAGAGGTACACTTTAGGACTTTACCCAAAATGTAGCCATCAACTTAATTCTTACTTAACAACTGCCAAGCAGTAGAAGTGTCTAAGCTCAGGAAAAACCCATTTCTGGTCCTTGAGGCTATTCCTGCCTGGGGACAGGATTTTGTTGAACTTATTCAGACTCCCTTCTGATGCCTTCTCCAGTCTGATGAGGTTCCTCTGAGCAGCTGGATGACCATCAGATCTATAATTCCAATTTCTTATTGTCTGCAAACTTTCTTAGGGTGCACTCGGCTCCATCATCCATGTCATTAATGAAAATGCTGACCAATATTACATATCACAAGTTTTACAGAAATCCAAAAAAGGAAAAATTTTCTGGGTCCAGAGAGCACCAACAAGCTTTACCAGACCTGCCAGCCTCCCCATGGCTTCCCCTCTCCCAGCCCAGCACCACTCCCCACTTCTGTCAGTCCATGCCCCAGCAGTGCTGCAGCAGGGCTGGTCTCCAGCTCCCCACAGCCCTGCCCTACCCAGCATTGGCCCTGCTGAACCAGTGCAGACCCAAAGGCTGATGTCCTGCAATAGGCTCTGCCTGTTCCTGTCACCATCATCCCACTTGACCATCACAGGCTATGTCTGACCCTGGTTCCCCTCACTGGACCTGATCCTGATGCCCACCTGCACACTGACATCCCGTCCATCCCTGGACATCACATCCATCCCTGTCACCATGGCTCTGCCCAGCCATCACTGAATCTGATCCTAGCCTTGACACTACAGAGTGACTCCACAGCTTGACTTCACACCTGTTTCATGATCATGGTACCATATTATGATCTGGCCACCATCTCCAGGTTTGTCCTGCCGACATCACACAGGTCCTCACCTCAATGTCCTCTCAGTGGCCAGCCCCTGCTCTTGTTGCTTCCCAGCAGAAATGTGAAATAGTTTTGCAGACTTTTTCCTTCCTGATACTGCTAAAACAGAAAGACTTAATCCATATATAATTCACACATGGGTGGATGCTGCAGGACTTTCTGCTGGTGCACTCAGCCTATGGAGAGAGAGATTCACAATTCAATATGTGATTTTAAATGGCCGTAACTCATTCAAATCAAACCAAATTACTTCCACTATAAGATTTTTTTAAAGTGCCATTTGTGTGTCATATTTCAACCTGCAAGACTCAGCTCTTTTCAGAGGAGTCTTCTAAAATAGGTCATTTTTTTAATATTGCAAGGACCTTTTTGTTTTCCCTCACTTACTCTCATAAATAATCTAAGTGCACTTCCTTAACCTTTTGAAAATCAGTGACAGGCAAAGATCAAATAAAGAAAGAAATATTTAGGAAAGGATTCAGAGTGGAAATCCATAGGAAACCTCATTTAAAATAGTAAGTATTACTCTGTTGTACTGAAGAAGGCAAAATCTCCATTTGATTCCAGCAGGTTTATTTGATGATTTTTTTAACTGATAGTCTTCTTCCCTCCTGCGTATTTTTTCACCCCTGTAACTTCCCAGAGGTGCTACTATTTGGACATGAGCCAACAGTGTCCCTGTCAGCCAAGAGGGCCACCCGTGTCCTGGGTGCACCCAGCACAGCATCGCCAGCCGGGCAGGGAGGGGATTGTCCCGCTCTGCTCTGCACTGGTGCGGCCTCACCTGGAGCACTGGGTGCAGTTCTGGGTGCCACAGTATAAAAAGGATATAAAGCTACTGGAGAGTGTGCAGAAGAATGCTGTAAAGTTGGTGAAGGGTTGGGAGAGGAAGCCATATGAGGAGCAGCTGAAGTCACTTGGTTTGTTCAGCCTGGAGAAGAGGAGACTGAGGGGAGACCTCATCAGGTCTACAGTTTCCTCACAAGGGGAGGAGGAGGGGCAGACACTGATCTCTTTAATGACCAATGATAGAACCTGAGGGAATGGCAGGAAGATGTGCCAGAAGAGGTTTAGGTGTGGTGGAGCACTGGAACAGGCTCCCCAGGGAGGTGTCACGGCCCCAAGCCTGTCAGTATTCAAGAAGAGACTGGACAATGCCCTCAGACACATGGTGTGATCTGTGGGCTTGTTCTATGCAGGAGCAGGAGTTGGACTCAATAATCCTTGTGGGTCCCTTCCAACTCATGACATTCTGTGATTCTATGATTCTGTTAAAAATATTAGCTGATCAAATATGGTCAAATAGCAATTTCACATCTCCTTGATATCAAAGGACATGGAAGAGGTCCTTGATACCTTTTTTGCTTTGATCTCTCCTGGTAAGAACAAGCTTTGGGAATCCAGGGTTCCTGAGAAAGAAAGTCTGGAGCACGGAAGACTTGGCCTCAGGGAATAAGGAGCAGGTTAGAGAACATTTAAAGAAATTGGATATGCTTAGGTCCATGGGACTTGATGGAGTTCACTCACAAGTGCTGGGCAAGCTGGTCAGTGTTTTTAATAGGCCACTCCTGAAATACACGAAGGACAAGGGGATTACGGGGAATATTCACCATGGATTTATGAAGAGGAAATGCTCCTTAACCAAACTCATAGATTTCTATGTGGAGATGACTGCCTCAGTGGATGATGGAGGACAGTGCATATTGTTTATTTTGATTTCAGGAAATCTTTCAACACTGTCTTGTCTACTACTCTCATGAACAGACTGATGAAGTACTAGACCTGTACATGGACAGTCCCTATAGCAGTCCACTGTGTTTTCTATTGGTGACTAGAAAGGTGTTGACAATACACCAGTATTTTGGCTACTGCTGTGCAGTGCTGGCACAGCATCAGTGCTGTCTCTCCAAATTCCTCCTCACCAGTAGGCTGGGAGTGGACAAGAGATCGGGAGGAGAGAGAGCTGGGACAGCTGACCCAAACTGACTGAAGGAATATTCCATACCATATGACATCTTCTCAGCAATAAATGCTGAAACAGGAGGAGGAGACATGGTATTCGTTATTATAATGTTTGTCTTCTAAAGTAATTGCTACATGTACTGAAGCTCCACTTCCTGTCAAGTGCCTGAACATTGCCTGTTGATGGGAAATAGAGGAAAAAATCTTTTGTTTTCCTTTGCTGCCATATACAGCCTTTGCTTCTGTTTTATTAAACTGCCTTTATCTTGATCCACAAGTGTTGGGTTTGGT
This sequence comes from Caloenas nicobarica, assembly GCF_036013445.1. NCBI lineage: Eukaryota > Metazoa > Chordata > Aves > Columbiformes > Columbidae > Caloenas > Caloenas nicobarica. The sequence continues at coordinate 34,208,045 of NC_088284.1, forward strand.
TTTGGTTTGTTTTGGTTTGTTTTTTCTTATTTTCTCCCCACCCTGTCCTGCTGAGATGGGGAGTGACAGAGCAGCTTGGTGGGCACCTAGCATCCAGCCAAGATCAACCCATGACACCAAGGGTAGTTGAACACTGAAAATATTAATCAGAGGGCTTAAGGACTATCCATGCTTGGAGAAACTCAAAATCTGTCTGGACATGACCCTGATCTGCCTGCTATAGCTGACTCTGCTCGAGCAGGGGGGTTGGGCAAGACAATCTCAATAGATGTCTTCCAGTCTCACAAATTCTGTGATCCTCTGTGAATTTGTGATACATACACAAGCTTCTTCCTGCGTTCCAGAAAAAATTAACACTGACATTAAAAGCATATTTAAACTGATTAATTGGCAAGAAAATGTGAAGGATGTAGAATGTAAACTATTTTTGGACTGGATGCCATCACAAAAGTTTCACTTTATCTTTCATGATATGTGTAAAAATTCTACTAATGTATTTGTTTTAAGAAGTTCTGAAAAATAATTGACTTTTTCATTTCTTTTTCCCTGAATAAATGTGAAATCTGTTGTTGTAAATAACTAACTGGGTGCTTAAACAATATTTTGTTTGGTTATTAATTGTATAAATCCTACATGTTTATTCCTCAAAACATACATGGCAATATCAACAGACGGTTCAAGAACTTTCTTGACCTTCAAGAACTTGCTGAAGTCTTCTTGAAACATCTTTTCAAATGGAGAATAACAATCATTTCATCAGGTTTGTAGCTCTCTGAAAACTTCTTGAAAAACTGTGGGCTCCATTTACTTAAATTCCACACTGAACATATCGAAGAAATAAATACTAAGCTACTACTAAAAACATCTGCCTCAGCTACATCAAAATTATGTAAAAAAATATTCTTAGGCTGCAAGTCAAATAATTAAAATCAACCAAAGCAAGTATATTATTTCCTAATACAAAAATTCTGCCCTTACACATCAAGGCTGTACTTTGAATGATGTAGAAGTTCTTTAGGAAAATATTATGCCATGATGTAACTAGTAGCAGATTCCTAGTGTATACGAGCAAAAGAAAATAAAAGAAAAAAATAGAGTGGGAGAAAAAGTGAGGCTACAGAGCAAACCTAGCTTTGGCTTGTTTGATTTTTAAAAATTTATTATCATAAATTGTTATGTTTCTAAGAAGTTATATTTACTGTACATGTATATAAGGAAGTTGTGTAAGTGACAATCCTTTCCTACTTCCATCATCACAGTTTGACTCCCAGCCTTCAGCAACAAAGCAAAGACTCCCATCAATTTTAGTATTCAATAACTCTATGTAATTACGAACTTGCAAGTACACTTACATGAAGTGTAGTTATTTTCTCCTCCCTTCTAGAATATTACTGTAAAAATATGTATTTGTTGAACAGGCAGTAATTTTTCAAGAAGTCAGCCATTAGAATTTCATGCTGTGTTAATTGTTTCAAATAAGAGGTAGAAAAACACGAAGTATAGTTTGCTGTCGCTCAGTATTTATTAAATGTAGGTAGGTATGATTGGTAGGATTTGCATTGATATGCACATACGAGGAAAGCAGATTCTAAAATATTCTGACTATAATTCGGGATTTATGCTGGACAATAATTTCCAATATGGACTGTAAAATTTAATTTTAGTCGTGTTTAAAGTTTACTAAAAGAATTAGTCACGAGATAGAATTGTAAATCAAACTGGCTCATCAGTTAACTTCATAAAATGGAGTTTTCTTAATTAAAATGGTCTCAGTGATGATTGCTGGCGAACAACAGAAGAACAAGCATTCAGAGAAATATTTCCTGTCTCTTTTTAAAGGGAGAAGAAGAAACTGCTTAATTCTAAGAGAACTTAATTCTTTGATTCAGAATCTTGAATAGGTAGATAACTGGAAGTCATACAACAAGAATGTAAATACAAAATAGAATGAAAGATGGTTTGTTATAAAAATAGATTTATCTGTGCTTTATGTTGACTCCTAGCAAATATAAAATTACGTTTGTGGGCTCTCAGGAACAAGGCAGTGGGACATTTGTTAATAGCTTCAGTATCTTTAGAATAAGAATTACAATGTCTTTTGAAATTTGCAAGAAAAAAAAAAACATTGTATAACATCTGTTTTTTGGTGGAAGATCCACAAAGAAATACAAGAACATACAGTACGTAAAAAGATAACATCTGTACTGACCACTTAAAAAGGAAGTCCGTCTCCTTGCCAAGAGCATTGATTTACAGGAAGCATCAGAGGGAAATTCTGCTGCCACGTTATAGAGAGAAAGGGACCTACACGTCTTTCAATAAGTCATTTGACAAGAGATTCTTCTGAGGATCTCTTGATCTACCAGGTTAATCAGCTGGATCTACACTGAGATTTAGTATAATCTCTGAATGATTGCACCACTAGCCTAAGCAACAATAACAGCAACCTGGCAGCTGACCCACAGTAGCACTAATTCTTCCCTCACAAGTACAACAGCATCAGTTGTGATATAAAAACAGAGCATTTCACACAGACTCTTTTGCTGGTAATTAGGGCCAGTGCCCTAACTGAAAGATGAAATCACTTTTCTAAGTTGTGCAGTAACAACTGCAATAAAGGGAGACAGTATGAAGATTTTCATTATGAATAACTAGCTAACACTCTGCATTTCACAAGGACTCTAATAATGCAACTTCTTTTGCATGAGGAGATCAGCATGTTAATATTCATCATTCTCTCAAGGCTCTTCTACAGGGTTTCTCCCTGAATGCGCCAGAGAGTTTTGTATCCCAAGAAATATCTAGTTCATATCCTATTGCTATGACATCTGAGACCGTTTCAAACAAAGAAGACAAAATAAAGATGATTACATTGTTGCAGAATTGCTAATAGGAACTGGCTTGGTCCTTACTTTCAAAAACCAGAATTACTTTCAGAACTGGAATGTTAAACCCATCTTGATATACAGTGATGTGAAGCGTTCCTTCTAAAAAGCTGGAAACAGATTTTGTTCACAAATTTACTAGGATACTTAACAACATGAAAGGACTGAAAGCTTGGCTACCTTGCCAAATTTATTGTTTCTAAACACGTATTTTTCCTGTTCTAGTTCTGGATTTAATTACAGAAGGCATTTGTCTTCAATGGGACATTCCACTTTAAGATAGATATGTTAACTGCTCTGGATAAAGCTTGGAGTGATAAACAACAATTTCTGTATAGCAACCAAAATAATGAAGAAGAATTTAGCTAGCATTTATTTTTATACTCTACTACTTTTACTTCTAGTTATTTTTATCTTCTATTTTCTAACTGCATTCTGCCTGATTCTACTTGGTTGATATTATTTATATACCCTTTCACCAGGAAGAGTTTAGGTTAAAAAGAGCTATATCTGTACAATTCACCTGTTTTATAACTTTTCATGCACATCTACAATCTGGTGATGAAATTGAAGGTAGCAGATTTCAGAACATATACAGATCTGCCATCCAAACAAGTAGATCTAGATCAAGTGGTCAAAGACGAGCTGGTAAAATCACTGTGTAACCTTGTACATGAAAGAGCAAGAGAAAACACCCTAAATCTCAAAAAATATCATAATTTCTAAATAATAACTAATGGAAATCAGTTTGTGTTATATTTAATTTTCCATTTTAGTGCACAATTCTGAATGATTAACATGTTTATCGTGATAATACTGCCATGCTCATGACCAAGAAGGATAAAGAATGTAATTTTGCAATAGTTTTCCATAAAATGTATTAATGTCTTTTCCTCAAAATAAATCAGTTGCTAAAAAGAACGAGCACAGTGAAATAGGAGAGTGTAATATAGTCTGCAACAACAGCAGTTTTACAGGACAAATGAACTGACTGGGCAATAGTGTCAAGAATCAAGTATGCAAATAATTTCCTAAGACCTGGTGGATTTGCTGATAGACTGCAACACAATCCTGCACCTGTACAGAAATTCTTTTCGTCTATACGAAATGTCACTACCACCCTCCACTGTGTGGAACCAGCTACCAGATGATGATAGAATAAATTTTAGTTTCCAACTCAGACTCTTTTTCTTGAGGGAATACCTTGCAATACATTCATAAGGATGAAGCCTGAAGTACATGAACAAAAACCAGCTGAACAAAGAGACACAGAGAAAATATATGATACTAATCAAAATTTGGTGGGTACCTAAAGTGTCCAGGACCTACAGGTAATATTGTACAGTAAACCGCACAATCTCATGTTCAATTAAGTGCATGGAAGCTCTTCTACTACATGCAATGAAATGAGGTCTGAAGCGTTGTGTAGTTACATAGTCACATGCAACAATCATTTATCCATTTACTCGGGTTCTCCTTACGTATAGGTTTAGGAAAACCACATGTGTACAGTTCTTTTATGTTCCATGAAATAAAAGGGATTATTTTACATAGGTATATTATATTTACCAGCAATGAAAACAGTAGTATGAAGTAGTAACACACAAGAGACTCATGCTGCCATGTTAACAGCCCCAGCACTCCCGTAGAACAGGAACAATCCCACCACTTCACTTCATCTGTTCACCCTGTGAAGCTGTGTGATAGAGTCTGGTCCTGAGTGACTAAGAATTCCCAATTTGTTGATTTGCCATTTGTAAATTTGACCCTGTTTCTACAATGAAAAGGGGGCTAGTGTCATACAAGCCACTCTACTGTTTTAAACACAGCTTTTGGTGACCTAATATAGTTTAGTGAGAAGATAATGTCATAATTTCCATGAGCTTTGGGTTTCGGCCATCTACACTCTTTTAATCTAGTTTCTGATGTACCAAACAGAAACATTAAATTATTTGACAGAAATAATCTTGAACATCACTGTAAATAATTGGTTTGAAAAGACTGCAAAACAGAGGAAAAACAAATGAACATACAAAAAGAAAACATAAATAAGAAGTAAATTAAAGAATAAAATACATTCTTTCACAATTCTTTGTTTTCAAAGGTCCATGAAGACTTCATTGTAAGGTGCGTAGAAGTTAAGGTCAATCAAATCCACTGCTCAAATTACAACTGAACTATACTGATCCCTTATACAGCATCAGCTAGTGAACATGGAAAATTCAGTGGTCATCAGTGTTTTATATAACTGCAGAGTACCATTTTGTTGTGTGAAGAACAGGACGGTCAGTGTCAAGGATATCTTCTGCCCTACACTGCAGAAAAATTTAATTTTTATGAACTGTAGGTACCTGTACACAAGGACATCTGGACAAGATTCTTCTGATTCCAGCTACCCAGATTCAGAATAAATCAGCTTCCCACTGTGGCCTTTGACCACTGCAAAGAGTCACTTGTATCCCATCACATTTTTCTGGGAATCCTGTTTTCTTAACTTCCACATACCTTGGAATGATTTGCCCTTTCTAGGAGCTAGAATCTTTTATCTCACAAAGAAAGGATCATTGACTTAACTATTTCTGTGACAAAGTAAATTAAGATTGGAGGAGGCTGCAGGATGACCTTGTTTTCTTTGGCCCAACCTCCCACTCACTGCAAAATTTATTTGGGAAAATTGTATTATGTGGCTCCACAACATGGAAAGAAAGTGCAAAACACTGTCTAAGGTTTTTGGAATTGATAGGTAGCCATATCTTTTAGTAACTTCTCGGATCATTAGTTAAAGCTGACACCTAAGAAACAGAGAAGATTTGGATCCTTGTTTGGATCTAAATAGATTTCTCCAACAAGTGAAAACCATGAATTTATGTTGCATCTTACATCATGGGCCATAATTTGCCTTCACAATACAGAAGAAACTGAAACTTATCTGCTATCCACAGTGATCACCTATGAGGATCCATCTTGCCAGCTGCGTGCTACTATCCACTCTAAGTCAAAAATAAACATAGACAAGATTATATGTCTCTGGAAGTAGTGCTCCCTAAAACTGCATAATCACAATCAACAAAGGTACAACCAGGAGGATAAATTCTACTAAAAAATGAGAAAATAGGAGAGAAAGCAGTATGGCTCCTAGCAAAGGGGATAGCAGGAAATTATAGATTTCCAGGGAGGAATTTCTGAACTGTCTCAGCATGATGAGATGAATGTATGAATAGCTCAGGAAGCCCTGAGATTATTGGTTACAAAAAGCATATGATGGGAGAAATATCACATTATACACTTCCAGTTTTTATGTTCTGTCCTATGACATAAGTGCTTGTCAGAGACAGAATACTTGGCTAGGCAGATTTTTGGTATGAATCAAAATTAAAGATCTGATATTACTGTCTTCCTTTTGCTCACAGATCAGGCTATCATATCTTGGTACCAGAACAGATATGAGGCACTGTTATAATTTATTTTACATTGCTCAATTTGAGTGAAGCAGTGTGCTGAACTAGTGGTCACTGATGCATAATCAAATCCTAAACTGAATGAAAGTGTAAGCCTGAGTGCTTTTCTGTGTGCACCCTTTACAAACCACAGTCAGACATCTTTTTGGCTTTATTCCTAACACAGCTGCTATGAACTGTTCACAAGGGATCAGGGTTGTGAAAAAAAACCCCAAACCTCGAGACTGACTCAAGAGAAAAATATCCAGCTTTATTCTGCATTTGCATAAATATTTACAGAATATGCCTGCTGTGAAAATGTGTGTTCAATGTATGTAGCTTTTTTTCTAAAGCCCTCTTTTGAGTGTAAATGACAGCAATAAAATAGTAGCTACTCAAAGCCAAAAGCAAAGGGTCACACACAAATACTATTCTCAACTTTTCCTTTGACTGCTGCTAAGGGCCAAGTTCTATTGTCAGCTACACTAATACAAGCCTGAATAAAACTGTCAGTTTTAGAATACTTACTGTGGGTATTTACCCATAACACACTGCATACACATACCACACAGAATTCACCTCCTTATTTATTGTAATGCAGTATTTTTTTTCTTAGCAATATGACCACTAATTCAGGTTAACACTTTTTTTTTTCCCCTCTCCAGAAGCCAGAGATAAAATGTTTCCACAAATATAAGAAAAAGAGAAAAAAATGTATTGTATATTTTTTATTTGACTGTCGTCTAAGAAGGGGGAAAAATAGTTTCACAAGAGGTCATTTCATTCCTTGAAAATTCAAAATTGAAGCAGCCTTCAGTTACTACAGATCAGTGTAAGCAGGAAGAACAGAAACATCAGGTGACACTTTTATATGGAAAAGGTCAAAAAGTTGGTCTGCCCAGGCCTTTTTGAAGTCTGTAACATCTGACAATCCTCAAAGATTCCAAAAAGGCAGAGAGAGCAGAGTTGGTAATATTAGAAGCGAGCCATTCAATATATGGCAGAGTGGAAAAAATGTGTATATACAGAATTATGTGGATATGCTCCAATTTGTCATATATCTGTATCTTATGCAGACCTCCTGTTCATGTCATTTGTACATGATTAATAAAATATGTGCGGATATGTATGGATTATCCTAAGAAAGCTCTGAGTGGCAGAAATACTAAGCTAAAGAAAAGTACTTTCTCAGCCTACTTCTCCTTAGTGCTTCATAATTAAGCAGTCAGAATCTTCCTATATCATTCAGCATGAGCTATTAGCCTTCAGGCTGGGAGAAATTGGTGATACTTTGTTGTCTTTGAAGATTATTTTCTAACAAACAATTTAACATTGAGGGAGGCAGAGATGTAAATGCATTACATCTGATGAAATTCAGATAGTGTGTTGATATATCAGAAGAGGCATATGCAGGGGTTTGTGTGGAAAGAGCCTCATTCAGAAATGCTTAATTTCACATTGGGACTGATTGGCCTGACATACCACTGAACACAGAAGTGGAAAACGTTGTTAAACTAATGTGAAAGCAGATGAAGGAACAGTATTTTATATCCTTTTCCCGATTGTGACAAAAATTCTAGGTTTCAATTGGCCCATCAATAATGGTTTGAACTAGCCTTCTTTCCAGAAGTTTAGCAGATAAAAATAAGTTGTCTTTGAAAATAAAAAAGTAGTTAAAAGACTGTGTTCGGCCTGATTTTTTTTCCTGTTTCGTTAAAGAGGTTCTCCGTTTCACAATAAAAAACTGAATACTGAAACTATTACAATGTGTTACTGGTACTAGTACAATAAATGATGAGGTATTGGCATATGCCAAAATCCATGATCTTTGGTTGCTAACACTTGTGCACTCAGTAACTCACATTCCAAAGCATACCACTTAGTTATTCACTACCGGATAACTTAAAAAAGGGGAAAGAGCAAGGGATGGCATTTTTTTTTCTTTTGCAACCAAGTTTATGATGATTTATGTCACATTAAATGAAAGATAATCTTTAGTATCTGCTAAGAATGAGATGTTGCAGCATACTGAAGCATCTCACTTACTATTTCGTAAGAGAAGCTCCTATAGTGAGTTACTTCAATCTTGTGCATTAGCAAGTAGGCATCTCATTCATAGTCTTTTGTGTTATTTAACCAGAAGAAAAATTGCTCCAGGGATACTAAGTTTCAGGCTTACTATTGCTGTTGTGATTCTGTGACAGTGTACTTTGTGAAGCATCAAAACACAGAAAAAAACCAAGAACAATACTCCTCAATTTTTAATTGCTTTCTTGACAGAAACGGACTTATAAAAGCATTGAATCTACAAAGTAGTCATACAAAGATTACAAAAGCACCAATTCTGATCCTTACTATAGTTTTGTAGTCTGTATGATTGTGAGTTTCTTTTGATTAATGTGTAGTAGTAAAAATCACACAAAATAGCATTATTTTTAATAGCATTTTTGGTCAGGCTAGGCTTGTAAAACAGCATTATTTATTAATTCATTGTTGCCAAAGTTTAATCCTAACTGGTTTGTGCCTTTATACTCTATTTACTAATTGACCATGCAGAGTCAGGGATCAGCAGAAAGAATTGTGAATTAATTAAAAAAGACTCCATGGAAATATTCACTTAATGGTGGTAAAATCAATCTTCAGCTATATTCAATGTTATCTCAATAATTACAAAGTAACAATTTTGGAGAAGAAGTCGTTCTTATATTGTGGTCTGTTAAACTGATAATACACTGAGAATCCATCTCGTAAGTGGCTTATTTTATGGTGCAGTGAACTGATGATTCTAGAAGGTTTAAAGTTACCCAGAATTAATAATGTTGGGACAACTGCAGGGTTACAAATCCAACATTATTGATTAAAATGAAATATTTTCTTTACTTGCACATTTGCTACCATTGGCAAGAAGTCCTACCACCTTATCACTTTTGAATGGCTAAACAATGTTTTTCTAGGTCTCTAGCTTTCAAAGAGAGTTCTGTACTTCATTTGAAGAGAAAGGAGAAAAAAGTGTAAAGCTGAAATTCCAGTGTATCCTCAATAGACCTGTGAGGAAAGGTGTATTTTTTTGCCCCGTTTTGCAGGATGTGTAAAAGTTGATTCTTCTTCCTGCCTGAAGCCACATTTACCTTGTGTGTCTGCAAAGTATGTGCCAGAACTTGTTTGTGACTTTGTCCGATTGTGTCGGAACTTGTACTCCAGTGGAAAGTCATTCCTAAACTGTGGAAACAGCAATTGCTTCTAATGTAAGTTTTGTGAAAAAGGAATCCACTCTATGGGAATCTGTTTTGAAAGTTTATAAGGATTTTTTGCAAACATCTTTGGTTTTTAAACTTTTCACGAAGGACCTTGTTGAAGATGAAGTGATTATGAGAGTCTTCTCTCCTTCCTTAACACCACCAGCTTTTCTTCCAGTGCTTGCAACGCTTGAAACAATTTAGCAGCTGAAGGGGATTTCTACAGTCCAGCAGTCCTACATTTGCTTAGTTCATTTGAGTGACTCTTCTAACTGTTGGTCCATGACACGAAAATGAGTGAAGTTACCCTATCCCTCCCACATTTAACTGAACTATCATAATTCCCCTCCCTCATTTGTAGCTTCCATAAAAAAAAAAAAAAAGACATCTTTAAAGTTTGACTAATATTTTTCATTAGTCTCTGAAAATTCTGCAAGTCCACCTATATATCTTGGTCTTATTTACAACTATGTATTCAAGGATGTTACTATGGAGATGCAACAAATCCTTGGCTGCATATGCAAGCTAATAATGCAGGCCCTCTAGGGTAAAAAAAATTCAAATCCCTTACTCATAGTAGCATAAGCAGTGACATCAAGACATTATAGGGCAAATCAACACCAGTGTTTAACACATGAAAAGAAATCTATATGCTACTGAGGTGGGAGATTTTTGACAAATTACTCTCCAGTTTTGCAGTCTGTATTACCATGACAGGTTCAGTGACACTTGTTTAGCTTTATGGAATCAACAACAGAATTAAACACTCAAAATAAAAGAATAAACCATAAAATATTAAGGACAAGAATATCTAGGTATCTGCAGTTCTGATCAGAGGTGTTATTATGCAATTCACTACATACAAATAGAAGTGCAGAAAATACAAGCCAATTGGGCAATGTACACGGACCTTTGTATTGTAACAGGAATTGATGCCACCATCCATGCTTCAAAGAATGACATGCTACTACTCAGTGCTCCAGATTTTTTTTGAGATTTTGTGGCATCAACCATCCGTTTTGAAAATATATATGTAATACTTGCAAGCCACAATTTTCAAAAAAGTGAGGATATGTTAAGCTGGCCTATGCCATTATTTTCAAAGGTATTTTAATTTCAGTATCTAACTTTGAGTCAAATGGAAAGTTCATATTTTGATGCCTGTGTCCTCTTTGAAAAATGTTTTATCACAAAACAATTAATATTTGGTCTTCATGCACATAGGACTGAATTTTCCCTTGCTTATACTTTTCTGCTGGACTGCATCAAATCAAACCATGCACACTTTAAAAATTAAGTTTAATTTTTCTTTCTGTCATCTCCAGATTGAATCCACAGATTTGTTCCAGACATTTAATTTGTTTTTCCTTTAGTATGTGTGTTCATTTAGATACATCTAGAATAGCCAGTTCAGCTGTCTTTGAAATCTTACTCTGACTGGTGGAATTCTGAGGTAATGACTAAATACTAAACTCATCAGCTCCTACCGCAATTATCTTGCACACCCTATTTAGTGTCAAAAGAAAATAAGACTGTGATCATGAGAGCCATGAAATCAGGCAGTGGGATATTTTGATACGTGAGTCTCCTAGACTGGTACTAAAAGTAGCACGAGACACGCACACAGGCTGTAATCTTTGCTCTTACTGCAGCACAAAAGAGAAGCCAAAAGATTTACTAGATATCCCAAGGACCAGGAGAGGATAAAACAAAGCTTTTCTGCTTTGTCCTAGATTCATAACTTTCCCAGTAGGGTTATTTTTCAGACTCTCTGTAAAACAAGCACCCTCAAATAAGAAGTGGCTGTTGGGTCCGCATTTCGACAATCTGCGTTTTCAAGTTGTTGCATGATGAATCCACCCAGAAACAGCTATCTAAGCCCTCTCATGCTGCTTGTATAATAGGTCATATTTTCTGTTGGCATAAAATCCTTTGGCTTCAATACTGAAAGGTGCTGTATACAAATCTATCTTATATTGACAGTTTAAAAAAAAAAAAAGTTTGTGATGTCAAAATAAAGTTTATTTGCTTGTAATGAGGAGGATTCTATACAAATCCAGAGAAAGCCAGAGATTCAATTTTAAGATAAGTGTTGTAGAAATATCAGTCAAAAGGAAAAAAAAAATCAAGCAAGTTGTTTCTAAGTAATTATCCTGTGCTTGACAGGCTGAGTGAGAGGCTGCTTAAGCTGAAACCTGAGAACCTTAATAAATCACTTATTCTATATACCATATAATGTCAAACCTTCTTGCTCAGTCTACAAAGCTAGTGTTTAGTACAGAAGATGACAATGTAAACATACATGTTCAGATATAATTTGCAGTTCAAAGTTGTAAAAAATAAACATGTTTTATTTTACTTCTATAAGTTCACAAGAACTATTAGTACTTTAGTCTCAGTACGGTGTTAATCCTGGAAAGTAAATGAACTCTTAAAATTCTAAACCAGCTTTGACAGACAGCCTGCCTAGTGATCCTTAAGATATGGATTGTCACAATGAGACTGTTCTCTGCATTTCAGAGACAGTGGCTTCTCAGTTGATGCATACCAAATAAAAAGATCAGATTGTTCAGTCAGTTTCTTTGAGGAACCCTCTTCACAGTGCTCCACTAGTTTCAGATGCGTTGCCATTCAAGCTCCACACTGTCATGCTAGGTGAACGCTTTCGGTGCACTCTCTTCTTCCACCACAGTGCTTTTATCAACAAAGCTGAGAGGCAGATCAGAAAATGTAAGGTGAATTCTTAGCTGCCTCACTATCATCTGTGCATATTTCACAGGGACAGGGAAAGGAAGAGGCCACGGGCAAGGTGTCCTATCTATAGACCTACCAAAGTATTTGATTTTGCCTACAAAAAACATGAACTTCAGACGATGTCTGTGTGGTACAGTGGACTTTGTGAACAGTTAATTCCTATAACTGGAAGCAGATTAAACCAGGTCAGCAGAACGATTGGTTCTACTGAGAGGCTGGAAGCATTAGTCTAGGCAGTTTTCTGCATTAGTATTATTGCATTGCTTCTGGGATCTGAGCTATTAATAGTATTTGTATCTAGAAAAGTAAGTTTTTCTCAGCAGAACTCTATATAGCACTATGTAAACATACTTAATTTTCTTTTCTGCAGAAAAAAGACATTGTGACACCTCTTTTCTAAGGTATTCTTAGATCACCATGAAAAGATATGGAAGTATCTTTTTTATCATCTATCATAGGAGATATAGCTATATTGATAGTAATTACATCTAATTATAACAACTATAACTGCATTGTAGTTATAATGAATTCACACATGTTCCAACAGTAGAGATTTTGTATAAACATCTGCAAATTTCTGAACAGTTGAAGTAATAGGGAGCATGTCACTAGTTACCAACTTTGTTGTTCTTAGTCTGATACTAATTGAAAGCTGCTATTGTTACCATATGATAAAATTTATTTCTATAAAAAAATTTACTATTCTTAATTGGTTTCCATATCACGGAGAAAAAAAAATCATATGTATTTATCTTTCTATGTATTTATCTCCACTGGCTAAGGATTCATGTTCCTGGAACTCAGTCCTGGAACTGTCTCTCTACTTTATTTCTGGGCAATCAGTTTGACTGTTTAACACGTTGACTGTATAAAACAGCATAGCACTGGCCAAACTACAGCCTGTGAGGTATGGGGTCCACAACATAAAGACAGAGCTGCCCAAAAATGGGCATACTACTTTATACCACGATATTTCTAATATAGCTTCTCCACAAACTTATCAATTTTTGATATACAGAAATATTCACAAAGTTCTAGAAAATCGAAGCTCCATTGCAACCAGTTATGTTACAAAACTGTGTGCTATCCAAGTTTTTATCTCTTATTTCTCAGGTAGAAAAATAGGAGGTAATACTTAAATTTTGACCAGAATGATAGGCAAGCAGTGCCAGTCTCAAACAGTTTCATGGCCATACTATTGATATGTGAGAACTGAAATGAAGCAGAAAATTGAAGATTAAAGACATAACTGAAAGTTTTGATTGATATATATGGAATAGCCACTGAGTGTTAAATCAGTGGCACTTCCTGCAAAACAGAGTGTTCCATTCTGGCTACAAAAAGAAAAAGCCTTAAGGTCTAAAGATCAGACATCAGGAAAATTTTAGAAGTCCTCCTGTCAACCTCACACGACCTTCCTCTTACAACTTGAAGTAGTAAACATAGCAAAACCAAGGACTATAAAAGCTGGGTGCCAGGGCAATTCTTTAGTATTCTCATAAACTACCTTTTTTTCCATTACAAATTCACAAATTCTGAAGAAGAGAATTGCATTGGACCTGTTTAATTTCTAAATCCACTCTGTTGTTTTTTATTCTGCAATTACATTCTCAGGGCACAAAGATTTTCTGGAATATCGCTGTCAGGGTTATTGTAGGAGCATATTAGAAGAAAGAAGAGAAATGAAGAGACTCCTAATAAAATCTTTCTAGAATGACTGGGGAAATTTTTGGTGTGTGTGTTCTGTTTTGTTTTAGATTTGGGTTTTTTTTTTTTAGTTTTGTTTTGTCATTTTTTTGTTGCTTTATTTTGTTTTCTTTCAGCTAGACACATGGAATTCTCAGGTTCATGCTTGTGACAAAAAAATGAAAAAAAAGAGAGACATTCTTAGACAAATCGCTCTGATAAGGAAAAGCCTGGTCTGTGGTACATGAAACACCTCAAATCTAAACAATTTGCCACATGAACTTGAATAACAAATTTGGAGTTGTATTTGCACATGAATTGACAAAAAATAATGGGATTTTCATACGGAATCAGTAAGTTGGCCATGCATGTTCTCTATTTTTGGTATATGTCCTTTGTGGGGAGCAAGAGATCCTGAAAGCATCCAGTAAAACACATTACAGCAGCAGTAGAATATTCTGTTATTGTGGTTGTTGTTACGAGAAGTAAAGTAAAAAGAGAGGCATTTCTGTGAAGAACATGAGATATTACAAGCAATTGCCATTTTTAAAAATCTCCTTTAGCAAATATTTCCGAGATATGTATTTGACTAATCACTTTTAATCTTTTTAGACAATTTAATGAGGACTTGAAGACTAACCTAATCTTCCTTTAATCTTCGCTTGCAATTGTTGTCTGGGTAACAAAAACAGTTTTATACTTCTTGGAAACAGATCCTTTCACACTGGTGTAAAAGGCTCTACAAGAGTGAGCTAGTTAATATATCATGTGATATTGATTATTTTCTAGATGGAGTTTTCTTGGGAAATAAGTCAGCTTTTTTTTCTTTCTTTTTTATATCAAGGAGCACAAAAAGTAGGTTTCTGAGAGTCATGTTCTTGTTTATATCACAGTTAGCTACCCAAGAAAAAATAATCTTGACAAAGTATTCAGTGTTCTGTATAGTTTTCTTCAGTTCATTAAAGCAGTATGCTCTTTAGATTATATCACCCATCTATAAACTTAGCGTGCTGTCCCCTCTTTTTTCCAATAGCATCATGGTTAAGATAGCTAACTAAGATGGAAGAGCAAGACTAAGGTTCACAGCAGACCCTCTGTCTGCTGAAGAACATGAATCAGCTTCTCCCAAGGTTTAAGAAACTATGTTTCTCAATTGTTCCTTTCAGAAATCTTCCATTTTGTATAAATGAACTTAGGGGCTGCTACAGGGATAAAGTGGTATTTTTCAAATGGTGATCTATCTGTGAACCTGGTTATTCTCATGTCATCTCTTTCTTTGATGTGACTAACATTTCACTATTGTTGTTGATTACTCTGTATTATTCCTTAAAATTTGTGAAACTAGAAAAGCCCAGGAACCTTAATTATCGGAGGAGGAACATACAACTGAAAATTTAAGTCTTTCTCCTGGAATGCTATATGGCAATCAGAGTTTAGGCAAGTCACCTAGAGCCTCAAATCCTTATGTATGGGAAGGTATTAAAAAATGAGGTGATACAACATAGAATAGTAGAGTACTGTCTGATTTCCCACTTATTCTGAATACAAATCTCAAGAAGCATGAGGACCCAACATCAATTAAGCAATAATTGAAAACAAAGGGAGATACCTGAATTGGAAGGTTTTTTTCAAATGGTTATATGTTTGATGTATGATGAAAATAAAAATGTGTCCTGAATTATATCGTTATATGGAGATTCAAAACAGCAGGTAAAAACAAACAAAACAAAAATAGAATCAAAACGAAAACACATGAAGATATCAACAAAGGTCGTTTAAAAAATTTAGGAACACGTGATGGAAAAGTCAGACTATATAAAAAATGGAAAATATAAAGAGATCTCTGGGGAAAAACCTCAGATTTTT
This sequence comes from Caloenas nicobarica, assembly GCF_036013445.1. NCBI lineage: Eukaryota > Metazoa > Chordata > Aves > Columbiformes > Columbidae > Caloenas > Caloenas nicobarica. Next base: position 34,223,909 of record NC_088284.1, read on the forward strand.
AATATTTCAAAACTGATGCAAGCATTTTAAAACAGTAAACAAAAATATTAAAAGTGACAGAAAATGCCAGTGTAGCCAGCTTAACTGTACAGCTGAGTGACTTCCTTGTAAGACTTCTTTTTCTAGTCTCCTTCTATGACTTCTTTGACTCATCATCGCTCTGCCAAGTACCAATAGAGGTAGGAAGCACTGCTGTCCTAGTTATGCAGATCAGCCAAGAGAGAGCTGCTGCCTCCAGTCACTGTCACCTAGCACCAAGGTTTCTCTTTATTAATGGTTACAGAAGATGGAGCATGGCTAGGATAAATTATTCTTATCCCTAGTGATTTCTCCTTTGCATAAGGTGAGTCATACAGTTTCATACATACACTGTAACTGTGCAGTGCACAGTAACCCAGAGCGCCTCATTAATGTTTATAAATATGTAAAGGGTGAGCGTCACAAGGATGGAGCCAGGCTCTTCTCGATGATAACCAATGATAGGACAAGGGGTAATGGGTTCAAACTGGAACACAAGAGGTTCCACTTAAATATGAGAAGAAACTTCTTCACGGTGAGGGTGACGGAACACTGGAACAGGCTGCCCAGGGAGGTTGTGGAGTCTCCTTCTCTGGAGACATTCAAAACCCGCCTGGACACCTTCCTATGTAACGTCATCTAGGTGTTCCTGCTCCAGCAGGGGGAATGGACAAGATGATCCTTTGAGGTCTCTTCCAATCCCTAACATTCTGTGTGATTCTGTGAACACTGTGCTGAACCTTGTGCACAGGCACAGGAAAGAGAGAGGACACCAGTGTCACTATTTCCTTACACTTAGAAGTCCCAGCTACAGTGAGTATCTTCTAACTGTGATGCTATGCGGCCATGTAGAGTGAGATTGTCATTCACATGCTTGACCACAAGGGCACTAACTGTAAACGAGATGACTCATCTTGATCAGCTTCCCTGGAATAAAGCTAAAAATAGGGTCACTGGTATTATAGTGATAACAAGTTGATGCAACAACAGCTCTCGGAAATTATTGCATCTGCCAAAATAACTAGCTAACAACATTTTGTAAGAGGTAGTGAAAATGTCATCTTTAAAAGTCATATAAACTGAAAATGAGAGCCCTTTTAACTCATGTATTGCAATAGTTTTGCCAATGGGAATACAAGGAAAATCCATTTGGATTCAAAGACAGACCATTCAGCTGTGTAGCCTAAAACTGGAAATTCCACTCTCATCTATGCCATGTATATGTAAACCACATCTATTGTCAGATATGGAATGTCCACAATAAGTGGATGTTCATACACAAGGGTTCTGCATGTCAAGCCACGTTTTGTACACTTTAAATTATATGCAGTTATTACTAGTAGGTATCTATTTTAGTAAAAGTTAATAACAGGGGAGAATCTACTCCTTTTGCTATGCATTTTAGAGTGAACTTACTGGTGTTTGGACACAAAAATTTGTTTCCCCTAAAATTATAAAGGAGAAGAAGAAACAGAATTTTCTTTTGATGTCTAAATAGTTTGATAAGAGAAGAGCAGGCTGTGATCTGCTTAAACCTAGGGATGTGGAAACAGGTAGTGGTTTGACCTCATTACCTAACAGGAGAAAAGCAGATATATTTTTAAAATGTGTCAGCCAGAAGCATATGATATATTTTAAATGCTGCATGGTCACATAAATTCATGTGACCAATTTAGGGCCTTCATTTCTATTTTTTATCATGAGGAACTCCCACAGTAGCAAGCCCATTGTGCCTGTAGCTCAGGATTGCCTATGTGACCAGAGACAGTTATTTTCAGATGAAAGGATTCTCAGTCTGAACCATTGGGGCTTGAAGGAAAATTTTTCCTTCTGACTGCTAATGCAGTGAAAATGAGTAGTGGATGCCTACATTTCCTGGACAAAATGTATTTCTAACTAGAAACTAGTTCTTCTGGGAAAAAAATATTTTCTGTATTCTGATTTTAAAAGATAAAAGGAGGGCAAAGCCTATTGATAAGTGCCACAAAGTTCACATTTAACATTTTCACAAATCAAAATGATTATTTGTCAAAATCAGTTCAGTCAGTCCACTGTATTTTTACCACTTAGCAAATGTAGTTGAGACATTTCATATTAACTATTAGTTTCATTCCCAAAGAGTACAATTTCTGTTTTTTGTTGAGAAAACACTGTTCTGCCAGACATTAGAAACATGGAATACACATGTATTCTGAACAATTCAAGTAGACTGTTTCTGTAGATAGTATAAAGACAGCTTCACAATGGAATTCACACTGCCCACTCTGTTAGGATGGCACAATTTCTCTCTCTCCCCACTTTTCTCCTCTTACTCTCTCCATTCCTACCTTGGCCCTATTAACTTTATAGCAATACAGGCAACTACCTTGAAAGATTTATATTTTTCCACGACTGAAGCAAAACACAAAAATTGCCATCTTTTGAGTTTAACTGAAGTTGTCTGCTAGATAGTCAGTCATACTAGCTGCTATTTGTGTATGGACAGCAGTCTAGATACTAATTGTTGATTTCAAGTAAAAAATGTACAGAATTTTGAAATAGCCACTTTTAAGACTGTCTAAATGTTTAAGTGAAAAGAGGTTGATGCTTGAAAGTCACAAGTCACTCAGGTATTTTTGAAAAATGATCCTCTGTTTCAGGAATGAAAAAGTAGTAAAGATGTATTCTAAAGATTAGCTTTTAAATGGAGAGTAACATAATCCAAATAGTCCTATATTTTGTGAAAAACACAGTGTTCCTGAGATGACATTTATATGGCAAAATGTAGCTTTAAACAACATTTTATGACCATGTTGTAAATCCTTGGAAGAAGAGAGGTCTCTAAGGAGAAAAAGATCTCTCACACAACAATGCCACAAACAGAATTGGTGGTCATTTTCTTTAGTTTTTGTGAACACCTGGAACTCATATATTTATTGTGGAAAATTGCCAAGATTTAGGACCAATAAGTAGGAGTGGTTTAACTTCTATTAAAGAAGAACAGGGCAAATATTAAGGAAATATAACCAAGTAACACAGCAATAAAGTGTTCTGCATAATTTAGAAACATGTTTGTTGTGCTAACTCAAACTGCCAACATTGAACTATTGATTATATTACAATAAATGTTAGATATACTTAAGTATCACCCATTCTCAGCAATACCATTAGAAGATATTATTAGCGGATTTTATAAATGAACTATATGATTTTCATTTATGTAGTAAAACATTTAAAATTTTAAATATGGCAAAAAATATTGTTTAAGATTGTCTTGTACAATATAGGAAAAAAATGACATAAGCTTAATTAATATTTCAGTGTAAAGATTACCTCCTTAGAACCAAACTCCACAAAGGAATACACTGGATGAGCAAATTTTGTCCTCTTCACCATGACTGCTCTGCATTAGCCTGCCACATCTTTGGTATGGCAATTTAAATGCTGTAAGCAGCTGCAAACTAAAAACAACCTCTCCAAATAATCTGATTTATGATAGGAATGGTTCTAAAACAGTTCTCAACTTAGAAGCAGAAAAGAAAAAATCCCTAAAGACTGCATTCACATGTTCTCAGCTGTTTTCTTGCCAAACTTCTGTTATGGAACTGAAGTGCTTAATTATAGTAGACATGAGATAAAGATACGTCTGAGTTACAATCTGTTCTGAAGTTTGAACCTAGTGTTTTTATTTTTCCCTATCTCTAAATTATACTCTTAGAATAAGAAGGAGGAAAGAGTTTGCTGGAAGAAATTAATTTACCAAGCAAGTTATCTGAAAACTAGGCACAGCATTGTACACTGGATTACAGTCTGTGGAAAAAAAAAAAAAAGTTGTGTTTTGACTTTGATGCAACGAGTTTTTTTGGATCCTGTGGCCTTGTAATAGTGCTCTGCACAGAAACAGAACACATTAATGTTGAAATTTTATATGAGTTTTCTGGGTGACCATAAATGTGATAGTGACAAAGATACTGACAAATTAAGCCAGGCAAATAATTTCTTCTTTAGTGATGCGTGCCTGAGGAGAGCCCTCATGAGCTAATAGAAACACAGGCATATACATAAATTTTCTGGGACAACTTTTTTCCTCATGCTTGCATGAAATTTTGCCAGCAAGTAATTTCACTGATTTCAACAAGTGTGGTTTATAGTTTCAAAAATGGTGAATTTGATTAATGCAGCTAAGGAACGATACTGAAGTAGTGCTGTCATATAAAGTCACCTACATATTTCAGGGGGGAAAAAAAAGGAAAAAAAGGAAAAAAAAAGGGAAAAAAGAAAAGAAAAAAGAAAAAGAAAGAGAGGAAAAGAGAGGAAAAGAGAGGAAAGGAAAAGAGAGGAAAGGAAAAGAGAGGAAAGGAAAAGAGAGGAAAGCAAAAAAAAGCAAAGCAAAGCAAAGCAAAGCAAAGCAAAGCAAAGCAAAGCAAAGGAAAGGAAAGGAAAGGAAAGGAAAGGAAAGGAAAGGAAAGGAAAGGAAAGGAAAGGAAAGGAAAGGAAAGGAAAGGAAAGGAAAGGAAAGGAAAGGAAAGGAAAGGAAAGGAAAGGAAAGGAAAGGAAAGGAAAGGAAAGGAAAGGAAAGGAAAGGAAAGGAAAAGAAAGGAAAGGAAAGGAGAGGAAAGGAGAGGAAAGGAGAGGAGAGGAAAAGAGAGGAGAGGAGAGGAGAGGAGAGGAGAGGAGAGGAGAGGAGAGGAAAGGAAAGGAAAGGAAAGGAAAGGAAAGGCAAGGAAAGGCAAGGCAAGGCAAGGCAAGGCAAGGCAAGGCAAGGCAAGGCAAAGCAAAGCAAAGCAAAGCAAAGCAAAGCAAAGCAAAGAAAAGAAAAGCAAAGAAAAGAAAAGCAAAGAAAAGAAAAGAAAAGAAAAGCAAGGAAAAGAAAAGAAAAGAAAAGAAAAGAAAAGAAAAGAAAAGAAAAGAAAAGAAAAGAAAAGAAAAGAAAAGAAAAGAAAAGAAAAGAAAAGAAAAAAGAAAAGAAAAGAAAAGAAAAGAAAAGAAAAAAGAAAGGAAAAGAAAAGAAAAGAGAAGAAAAGAAAAGAGAAGAAAAGAAAAGAAAAGAAAAGAAAAGAAAAGAAAAGAAAAGAAAAGAAAAGAAAAGAAAAGAAAAGAAAAGAAAAGAAAAGAAAAGAAAAGAAAAGAAAGGAAAAGCAAGGAAAAGCAAAAAAACACTTTTGCTATGAAAAGCTTTGTTTCTGAATGTCTGTGTATTGCTTTTCATAATTTGGGTGAAAAAATGAAAAGAGCTAGCTTATTTCTGACTTGAAACATATATGCCAAAATTAATTTTGGAGCAAAGAATTTATTATATGTTTTCAATTCTCAAAGCGGGATGAGACTCTAAAGAAAAAAAAAAATCAACATTACCACAATGTTACAAAACAAAATCATCAGCATTTTTCAACACAGAACATCTGGCAGTCATGTGTTTACTCCTGGGCCAGCAGGGGAGAACACATATTATTTTATCCAGCTATTTTTTTTCTCATGAATTATTCCTTATTTACATAAAACAAAACAAAAAAACTATATTAAGTCCAAATGACTTGATTAAAATGTAGTATCTACTTTGGGAAAAGCGAATCCTGACTTAGGGATTTCAAGTAGTGCTGAATTTACTTTGTGCTTTTGTGTTCCTTTCTACCTTTTTCATTTCTCCCTGTCCTACAGAGACAGCTAAATAGACCACAGAATTTATATCCTCAAGCAGATACGCACACTCTTGCAGAGGAGGACTGTAAAAGTATAATCGTGTATCAAGGCACAACTCATAACACTAGGTGTAAGCTGAAGTCCTACAGACTCTTTCCATTGCTGAGGCTTCCAGGGAGAACGAGACACCTTCCACAGCTGTTTCAACCATTAGCTGAGGGCTATGTTCCTGTTAGTCTTAAAAATAATTACCGTAATTTGTGCATTGTACTCAGATGTCTTGTCCCAAATCAGAGCTCCACAGAAACAGCAGGATTAAAATTGTTCAAGAAAGCAGAACATGCAACTAAAGGAGCATACCAATGATGCACAAAAGAAGAAAGAGGCATTCACATAACTGCTAGAACTGAAAATGGTAATCGGTTTTAGTAATAGGCTCAAGCAAAGAAGCTTTTAGGGGAAAGAAAAAGATGTATTTTTAGCTTTGTTATAATTAAATGTTATTTCTAATGATATCTGGGGTAGTTGGAGGCGCATATCTACCAGGGTAAGTATTATTTGAAAATAGTCAGAAATATATGAAACATCAAGTATGTGTTTTGCAAAATTGTCATACAAAATAAGGTTGTTTCTTTTATTTGCTTAGAGTCTTCTAGAAAATAATTTGCATAGAAAAGTGTTCTGTTAGTCTTCATTCACTTTCTCTGATGTGATTCCGAAGAGTATAATAGAAATATCTCGGATTAATAGTTGCATAGGAACTAGCTGTTAAATGTGCAATTCCCAGTGCTGTAAATGCAAGTGACTAAAGTTGAAATCAAGCCTGGGTGAAGGAAGCACTACAATCGATGCCTATGAAGGGCCCTTCCTTTTGCTACTACAGCTGGAAATGACCTCTTCAAAAGGTGACACAGAGCTCAAGCAGCCCAGCTTCTGTGTTTAGTTCCCCCTGGACAGGGAAAAGAGGAGAAAGAAGTAGCAGTAGAAGGCATGAAGCCTGAGGTCAAGATAGATTGAATACAGATGAAGTCCACAGAACTAATGGACAGCTACCTGTATTTCATTTTTCAGGGCTTGGCTACATAAGGTAGAGGGGAAGGCTGCAGTGGGAAGAAGGACTGTGGGCTTAGGGGTTGCAGATACTCAAAAACTACCATGGTGTTTTGGACCATCATAGGCATGGTTCTTTCTATAGTCAGATGATGATGGCATAATCTGAAGGCATACTCTGAAGGCTGTCAGAGGCAGATGTCAAGGGAGGAACCAGAACTCTGAGTAGTATTTATACTGTACTGTTTGCTCCAGAGAGCTAGTAAAACTGTTTCCTATAATATGAACACTTTCATGGAAACCTGGTGAGACTTTTGGAACTGCAGCAGACTTCTGTGGTAAAAACATACATTATTTTTTAACAACAAAGCTACAATGTAATCTCATCATTCACATATCAAGAGATTAATGTTGTTTGCATATGGGGTAGACACTGATGCAGTTAATAAACCCAGAATTAATGAAAAGGAAGGTTTGTTTTTTTCCTGCGTTATTATCCAGATCACAGCCATGTCAATCACTTGATGAGTACTTAATTAGAAACTCTATGTCAAAAATTTCAGAAGACTATCCCACAGTGCAGGTGATCTCTCTCTAGCATGTACTGCAAATATGGACTATGCTACAGGTATCTATTATCGTGCACCAAGCATGACAACACAGGAGACAAAAAGGTCAATTTTTTCAGAGACCTCGGTAAGCGCATTAGACCAAAAGAAATCTTAAACAGATCAGTTTAATGGGACGTGTCAATATTTGAGTAAAATGAAGAACAGCAACTCTGTTACTGTGTATCCTTCAACTAGAGAAAGAGTCAAAATAGCCTGCTATTTAATAAACATTGAAAGCATCAACCTGTTAATTAATAATTCCTAACAAACACACAGAACATCAATTGTATCTAAAATTCACTTAATGGCATCTTGCTGAGTATGTGATACTTCGGCAGCATAAGCTGAAGGACTTGGGCGCATGGATGGAACAGATACTGGCAGGACCCTTTGATCTGTTATAAACTATCCATATAGAGACAAAGCTTTTTGGTTCAACAACCAAATCTAGTCAAATAACTCAAACTAAGGCATTCAACGGAATAAGCTATACAAGTTCTATTTTGTAAACAATGCTATGACTAACATTATAGAAATCAATTTGACATCTTGTTATTTGTAGTGATAAAGAATGAATCACTGTGATAATCTATAAAACTACTCTTGTACTTACTAAAAAAAAAAAAGCTCAGTCATAACATTTTTAAAGAAAAATCACTTATGAATTCTCATACCGTTCTCCTAAGAGTACAACAACCTATGGGATCTCCATTCTTTGACAAAGTCAGGAATGCAATCAAGATCTGAAATGATCCGAATTTGGTAGTATACTGACAGAACTGTTCACATATACAACAATTAGAGAGGTAGGGTAGATGGTTTCTTGTATTCTCTCTCTTCTGTAATCTGAGAGACACATTTAGAGCTGTCAATAGACTTCAATTTTGTTAGCTCTCTTGAAATTTTGGATCTGACAAAAATATATGGATAACACAACATCTGATTACAAGACTGTTCCATGATGGCATGTTTGATAGAGTCAGTCAGGACAGTGTCCTGAGCAATTCTTATTCCACTGCCTTTAGCAAAGAAATAACCAAACAAAAAAGCCTGGAACTCAATATCATTCTGTCCTTCAGCCATGTTGCTCCCAGATAAAGCAAGGAGCTTGATCTAGACACATTTTTCATAATGTGGAAATTGCTTAAACTTAATGGGTGCTGAAACCCTCAAAAATATGTTTAGACATTTATGAAGTGTTGTATGGTAAAAGTTTTTCCATGAGGCTCAAATAGTCATTGCTTATTGGCTTTAGAAACCTTGTTTGTGAAGAGATAGGGAGTCATTATGAACAGCAGAAAAACACTAAATTGATAGATATGCCTTCATGAGGTAAAGTTTAAACAGCAACATATGGTTGAAAGCTATCAAATAATTTTGTCTTCTTAGCTGTACATAAAATGACAGCCTTTGGTACAAAGGCCTAAAAAAATGCACTATCAGATACAGCACATCTTTAGGCTGATTAACAAGCACAATTTGGAAATAGCAAAAGAGAAAACTTCAAACTAGAGAAAACATCTACACAGTGGAAGCAATATCTAGTTTGCTACATGGGTGTGAAAGACCGTCTCGCTATTGATGATATATATACAACTTTTAAATGGGTTTCTTCTGCACCATCTATGTGCCATATTGTGCATGATATAGCAAAATAACATTTATAAAAATAAAAATTTGGAACACACTGATCTTTCAGGGGATAAAGCGACAATCATCACAGATCAGCTGTGCTGGACTGACCATGCAACACCAAAATGCCACTGCAGACGCTGAATGGCGATCCACAGGAATGGGTGAGGTAAATGCACACAGGAGCACAACCTTGGGAAATATGAATTTCATGTCAGGAGCTAACATTTACTGTCAACACAAAAATCACACCAATACACAGTAGTCTGAATGTGAGAGTCTTCATTTGAGTAGCTCCTTTCACTCAATACATGAAAAAGTTTCCAAAACAGCAATGCAATTAGCAGGCAGATAATCCAGTGTAGATAAGAAAGACTTCCTCTCTCAGGTTTCTTCTTGAAGCTTCATATCAAAACTTCTACACTAAAAGTTTGTTTGCAGGTTTTTAGTATCCTATTGCATATGGTATCAAAGTCCTATCCAAAATGTAACTAACTACTCTTACTCTTATCATTTTGTCTGGGAATTGAAATGTCTAAGCACAGGATTAGTTTCAGGGTCCTTAGAGAGCTATGGTCTTATTTTCTATATGTTGCAAGTACATCCAAATTAGCCACAAGCCTTTCAAAATTAAGTTTTTTGGACAAGCCCTGCAGAGTATTGGAGAGCAAGGGTAGTTATCAAACACAAAATACTTTTCATTTTGCTCTTAGAAGATATATGATGTTTTAATGAAGTCTTTCCAAATTACGGGGAGTATACTGCCTCAAAAGGAAGGTACCATTAAACACAGCCCTTTTTTAGCCTTATCATGTTTCTATCTGGGCTCGTTAGAATACTGGTTGGCACAGAAGCTGCAGACTTTGACCGATCATGTTTTCCTTCGAATAAATTGTGATCTCCACAGAACGCTTTGGTTGTTATGCCATCCTTCTAAGCCAGATCACTAGTTCTTTGTACATCAATTAAATTTAAGTTTGTACAAAGCATTGTTGATGTTGGTTAAAGTCTCAATCACTCTCATTTGGAAAAAGAGAAACTGAAGCTGTTAACATGAGCTCCTTATTGTGAGCAAAAACTGGTGCGGCCTCACCTGGAGCACTGTGTGCAGTTCTGGGTGCCACAGTATAAAAAGGACATAAAGCTACAGGAGAGCGTGCAGAGGAGGGCCACGAAGTTGGTGAAGGGTTTAGAGGTGAAGCCATATGAGGAGCGGCTGAAGTCACCTGGTTTGTTCAGCCTGGAGAAGAGGAGACTGAGTGGAAACTTCATCGCGGCTACAGTTTCCTCATAAGAGAGAGGAGGAGGGGCAGGCACTGATCTCTTCTCTTTAATGACCAATGACAGAACCTGAGGGAATGGCAAGAAGATGTGTCAGGGGAGGTTTAGCCTGAACATTAGGGAAAGGTTCTTCACCCAGAGGGTGATGGACCACTGGAACAGGCTCCCCAGGGAGGTCGTCATGGGCCCAAGCCTGACAGTGTTCGAGAAGAGGCTGGCCAACGCCCTCAGATACATGGTGTGAATTTTGGTAGTTGTCCCATGCAGTGACAGGAGTTGGACTCGATGATCCTTATGGGTCCCTTCCAACTCAGGACATTCTATGATTCTATGATTCTGTTAATAATACGAGCTGATGAACTATGGTCAAATAGGAATTTTACATCTCCTTGATGTCAAAGGACATGGAAGAGGTCCTTGATACCTTCTTTGCTTTGATGTCTCCTGGTAAGAACAAGCTTTGGGAATCCAGGGTTCCTGAGAAGGAAAGTCTGGAGCAGGGAAGACTTACCTTCAGGGAAGAAGGAGCAGAACATTTAAAGACATTGAATATGCTTAGGTCCATGGGACTTGATGGAGTTCACTCACAAGTGCTGGGCAAGCTGGTCAGTGTATTTCATAGGTCACTCCTGAAATACACAAAGGACACACAGGACAAGGGGGTTATAAGGAATAGTCACCATGTCATATGCAGTGACAGAAGCTGGACTCAATGATCCCTGTCAGTCACTTCCAAATCAGGGCATTCTGTGATTCTATGAAAAATATCCTATATCATGGAAGAGAAAGACATCTCATGTGAAACTCTGACACAGAAACAGACTAGTATCATAAAGCATCAATCAATATTGTATGTTCTTTGAAGAGGTCACAGCACATCATAATCTAAGATGATGCTATGTTTCTGACTGATCCAGTCCATTGTAATGACAACCACCTGGGCAAAGTCTTCTCTGCTATGGTTTGCAAAAGAGATAGACATTTGCCCGAAATCTAGAAGCCTTTACTAAGTCGGGACAATTTTTATATCTAGAAGTGAACCCCAAGTCAAACCCACAAATCTGAACATTTACAAATGTTTGGAGACAAGACTCATGTTCCTAATTAAGACTCAGATTCTAATTTCACACCTGGATTTTTTACTTAAGAAATCTCAATGAGTACTCTTTTCCTGTATATATGCGATTTTCAAAAACAAAAGCTTTGTGACTTGAGGCCCGTTTAATAGAGGCAGATATTCATATTACACAAACCCTCACCAAGAAGATAAAATTAATTCACTCTCATGTAACCATATTGAAAAAAAGGAAGATCTTTCATAACACACATAATAACACTAATAAAGCTAGAGCTTCCAGTGTATTAGAGTTTCAAGTCCTTCACAGGGGTTCATTTTTGTCACATTGCAATTCACCATTTTAGAAAGAAAACCAAGCAAAGGAAAATGTTATTATGAATTCTCCAAACAAGCTAAATTAGTTTCCATGGTAAAAATGACTATAGTGATGATTGGTACAGCATTGATGAGGTTACTACAGTGTAAAGTAGAACATGCTGGTTTCAAAAAGCTTTTATAATCCCTTTGATAATGCAATCTAACATACAAATAACCACTACTGAAGCATGACTTAATGACTAAAATGCAAAAGGTTGAGTGTGAGACTTCCTGAAATTAGTATAGAAGGCTTAACTCAGTTGTTTATCCAAACTTTTCTGAAGCAACCAAATCTGTTTTCTTATATAAATTTTGATCCCTTTTCTTTTAGGAATATTACCAAAAAAGTCCCCAACCAGTCCAAATAAACCATTTGTCTGCTGCCTTTTTGTTTTAGAAGAGATATCTTCAAAGAGGAGAACTCTGTTGAACCAAAACTGAAAAGACAGTTTACTTATATTCAGACACTAAAGGAACCCAGGCTTTTCTTACTTGTGTGGACTTGGGAGATTCATTCCATTGTTTGTTTGCTACACTTTTTACTTAGTTTTACATGAGATTTTATTTTAAGACAGCAAGTTTTAAACCTTTCAGTATTTCCAGAGACATTGTCTCAGAGGAGAATATAAAGGGAAGATGACAGGCCATCTGTAGGTCCATGTTCCATTTTATTTAGTACTACTTTTGTGGAATGTGATGCTGGTTTGTGGATCAGCCAAAATGTGAAGAGTACTTTGTTTTCTACCACTGCATCTTCTTTTACAGGGTGTATGGATCACAAAAGTAGGTCTATGCCTTCTGAGATTTTGTCTTCCTCTCAAGTGATTTGAATTTTGCTCACCAGTAACTGCAGGTGAGGCAGTGTTATTAATTTCATCCCAAAAAAGTCCAGTTTCCAGGACTCTAAACTGCAGGTATAGGAATTTGGGGTATAAGTGATGAAATTTAGAAACTCACTATTCGGTAATGTTTTACACAAAATATTATTGGCAACACTATTATTTGTTGTCTTCTAGTGTTGCTCATACTTGTCACACACATAAGCTATGCACACAACCAACAAGATCTTTCAGTAGGTGTTCTCTGAAAAACAGAGTTAGTGGAAAATGGTTTATCCAGATTGTTTTCCTGCAAGAATCTTGGATCTTGCCAACCTTCAGCTACCCTGCATCAGCATGCTGTGGCACCAGACTGTACTGGATTTTAAGCCCCTTCCAATGTTCTTCATCACCAATTGGGCAAGTGGCAGTGTGCTGTGGCTGGCTCCAAGCTAAGCGTGTGATGGGCTGGCAAGTTTGCTAATGTGCTAGCCAGCAGGCAAAATGGAAGCAATAGCTGCTGAGCTCAGACTACAGCTTGTGTCTGCAGTGACATTTGGACATCTTTCCTTTACTTATTCACCAATTTTTACAAAATATGTCCCTCCATCACTCTATTGGATTTGATGTAAATGAAGCAATATGTTTGCAAGTTAGTTGCAGGATCTAAGAAATAAACAAGTGGGCAAGTAGTGTTTTATTTCTAAGTTTTACTTTCTTAGGAATTCATGTGAAGTTTTGGGAACTATTGTAGATTGGCAGTCCATAGTGCTTCTTTTACTTTAGCTACCATTTTTCATCTTGAATGGCCAGCATGAAATATTTCAGGAAACACTTCTCACATTTGTGCAGTATTACCATACAACTGCATTTAAGAGCCTGTTGAGGAGAAGCATCCTGAGCATGGGAGACTGAAGAGTTTAAAACTTTTGTGACAGTGTTAGTCCGAAAGTCCCATTCAACAGTTACAAACCCAGGACATACAACTCAGTTCATCTATGCTCATTCCTCTATTTGCCTGAAATCATTTTATTATTTAGATAAAATTATTGTCTTGTTAAGTAATTGTTTCTAGTGTGACACTGTCATTTTAGAAGATAATAAATGCAAAACTTTTCTTCATCAGACTAGCATAAAATATTTCCATGACAACAAATGACAAAAAAGTACACAGCTTGTGCATTAAGAAGCAATATCTGGCATGCCTGTGAATAGTGCTGAGGATCACATTACTCCTTTAGAGCAGATCTGTTGACATTTGTAACTTTGCATGCATCCAAATCCCATTGCTTTTTAAAGCATCACTGGAGATGCAAGAACAAATATAGTCTGTATCTAGCTCCAGAGTCCTACTCTTCCCATGTCCCCTTCATTATATGGCTGTCAGCCAAGCATCAAATCTTTTCTTGAGATCTAAAATTTATTAGGATAACACTAATATTAAAAGATATGTTGCAAGCGTCAGTTTAGGTAATTATTTTCATAAAACAGAAATTGTGTTTCACACAGCTGTCTTCTTGATTTTTGCCTGCCCTTTTAAACTGCAAATGCTCCAGCCCACTTAACCTCTCTGTTTGCTCCTGCAGCCTAAGCTTTTTCATGTCATGCCCAGCAACATTGGCTACAACAGTGGAAAATGTGCAGCTGAAGTTAGGTGGAGCATCATACTGTATCTAGAAATTGAATTGAAACTTGTATCTCTCTCTTTTGGTACTAATATATTTGTTCTAAAAATTCCAAACAAAATTTAACAAATTTAACGTGGATATACTGTACGCCAGAATACAGAGAAATGATTGGAAATCTATCTATTTTTCCCAATGACATGAAAACTCTCATTATTGTATAGCAGATTGTTTGCACCCAGAAAATGTAAAAGTAATAAAATGAAGAAAATAATCTTTAATCTTTATTATTACACTAGCTTTGTGCATTGCTGTGCAGAACTTAGTAGTGCTATTGCAGCAATATCTTCAAACTCACATTTTACAGGCACAATTGCACTCAGACTAATGAGAAAAAAAACCCTGACTTTACTTGCCAGCAGTATATGTGAAAGCTTGATCCCTTACTTGCATTGTATTTTTTAGAGACAGATGGACAGAAAAGAGAGAATATGTCTAAAGTGCATGTGCACTAGGTAGACCCCATTTGGTACATGACTCCAAACAGAAGAGTCTGAAATAATGCCAATTGCAACAACAGCTAGAATTTACATTATATTATTATTTTTCATAAAACATACGAAAGTAAAAAATTAAGAGCTTTTCTGTTAATGTTCTTGGTCAAAAAGGTAAATAGAACTGACAAGGAGAATTTTTACATAACATTGAGTTGTTATTTTCCATACTATATTAATTCATTTAGTGATTATTTCTCACGATGTTGTCAAAACTTTCTAAAACTCTTCAGTTATACCCGTTTTATTAGTACCCCGTGAATGGCACTTAACAAATTAATCTCTGGCTTTCAGGTAACTACGGAATTAATTACCTCCATTCAAATCCTAGAGAAGCATTTCTTGGACATTTGGGAGTTCCTTCAGATGTACCACAGGAAAGAGCTCATTTTACACAGCACAGCAATATCAGCATGAGCATGATCTAGCCCTGTGTGTACAGCAGTCCTTGTAAGCTAAAATGCAAACCTTATAAAATGAATGCAGTAGAACTTGCAAGTTAAAAGACATTAATTGGCATCTTATCCAGGAACTTAAAATTTATGAGAATATTTGTGCTCCATAAAACTCTTAAAGCTTCTCAGAAATCTCTTATCTGGAGCGTGATCCTAACATTGAAGTTAGCTCTGCTTTTAGCAATAGGTTGCTCTAGAGACCTCAAGGGGTTTCTTCCAACCCAAATTATTGTGTAATTGTATGATTAAATGGCAGAAAGCTACTTGGTGTGGATTGGGATGTGATTTGAACTCTTGAGGGAGCTAGCATAGGAGGTATACACTGGGTTAATCGGTCACATTTTAATTTTTTTAGTGCCTGCCTGGGTACATAGTATATTACATAGAAAAACAAACAACAAACAAAACCACCAAACAACAACACCTGAAACTTAAATAACACTATATAGATAACGTAACATAATCTCCCATTTATAGTTATTTGGCTGGAAAATACCAAAAGAATTCTGGGATGACCTTGGGCAATGCCATTGCATAAACCAAAGGCATAATGAATAAAAAAAACAAAATCAAGGGTGCATGGTATCAAAGAACTTCTTATGCTTTGGAAAAGGGACAAACACAGAGCCAGGAGGATGGTCCAAGCTCTTTTAATTTCTTCAAGCCATTCTTCAGCTTTAGAAGAAGCTTTCAAATTATCAAGATTTTAAACATCAGAGACTGTAAAAATCAAAAACACTAAAATTCTATATTGATCTACACAGTATTTGATAAATGAAACATTAGGAAGTAGTGAAAAGAACAGAAACAAAACAAGGTGCTAGCATGATTTGCTTTCATTCTGTTCCTTCTCCTTCCCCTCCAGGTTCACTTTCTTTGCTCAGGCTTTCACTGTGTAATGTGTTTCCCAGATGTCTCTAAAATATATGGCATGCAGTATACATAGACTTCTAGTATATGAAGACACATCTTAGGGGGTAAAAAACATTAAAGAAAACCAGAATTAAAACAAGATGCAATAAATTCTCCATTTTCAGATTTGTAAATAGTCGTTTGGGAAAAATGGATCCATTTTCTGTCAATGAACACCACATTTTATCTTTGATCTTTAGCTTGATTGTAGTGTAACAGATTTAAGTCAACATATGGCCTGCAAGGAAATAAAAAATTTACATTAAAGGTAACTCTTGTCTTAGTATAAATTTAATTTGGAACATGACTTTTAAAAGTCTTTCAGGGTACCACAATAAAAATATTAGTAAAAATCTCCCTGTTAGGATTGCCAGTTAAGAAAGAAAAGGACAACCCCTGAAATAATAGGTTATGGATATATGCTGAAATAGAGCAAATTGTATCAGAAATCAGAACTACATACAGAAATGTAACTATTACTGGTATCTCATGGTCATGGCTCAAGAATGTTTGCATGGCAAAGATAGAACCTGATAGTTATGTATACTGAGTTTGCATGGCAAGGTTTTGGTAGCAGGCAGTCTACAGAGGTGGCTTCTGTGAGAAGCTGGTAGAAGTTTCCCTTATGTCAGATAGAGCCAATGCCAGCTGTCTCCAAGATGGACCTGCTGCTGGCCAAGGATGAGTCCATCATCAATGGCGGCAGTGCCTACGGGATAACGTATTTAAGAAGGGGAAGAAAAATGTGCAACTGCAACCAGAGAGACGAGTGACAATATGTGAGAGAAACGGCTCTGCAGACACCCATGTCATTGAAGAAGGAGGGGCAAAAGGTGCTCTAGGTTCTGGAGCAGAGACTCCCCTGCAGCCTTTGGTGCAGACCATCATGAGGCCAGCTGTCCCCCTGAAGCCCATGGAGGTCCAACGTGGAGCGGAGGTCCAACGTGGAGCAGAGATCCACCTGCAATCCAGGGAGGACCCCATGCCAGAGCACATGGATGCCCAAAGGAGGCTGTGACCCCATGAGAAGCCCACACTAGAGCAGGTTCCTGACAGGACCTACAGCCCCATGGAGAGAGAAGCCAATTCTGGAGCAGGTTTGCTGGCAAGACTTCTGACCCTGTGAAGGGCCCATGCTGGAGTGGTCTTTTCCTGAAGTATTGCATCCCATGGAAAGCACCCCATGCTGGAGCAGTTCATGAAGAGCTGCAGCCCATGAGGAGGACTCAGCGTTGGAGTAGTTCATGGAGGACTGTCTCCCGTGGGAGGTACTCCACACTGGAGCAGGAGATGCGTGTGATGAGTCCTCCTTCTGAGGAGGAAGGAGCAGCAGAAACAACATGTGATGAACTGACCACAACCCCCATTCCCCATCCCCCTGCTCCACTAGAGGAAAAGATGTAGAGAAAATAGGGGGTGAAGTTGAGGCCAGGAAGAAGGGAGGGTTGGGGGCAAGGTGTTTAATTACCCTACTCTGATTTGATTGGTAATAAATTAAATTAATTTCCCCAAGTTGAGTCAGTTTTGCTGTTGCTGATAATTGGTGAGTGATCTCTCCTTGTCCTTATCCTGACCCATGAATGCTTCCTTTTATTTTTCCCTCCCCTGTCTAGCTGAGGAGGGGAGTGATAGAGCTTCTTGCTGGGCATCTGGAATCCAGCCAGGGTCAGCCCACCACACTATGTCATCTTGTCCATGAAACAATAACTTTCCACACAAGTTATCAATTTCTACTGGCATACCTCCTGCTCAGGCTTATTTTTTCATTCTTAGTCTACTATACAATAGGTTTCTGATCCCTTAGCAAGACAAAGACCAAAGAAATAGGTTTTATTTTTACATCATTACTTATTTCATAATTTACTGTGATACTCGATCATTTTTTTTTTAAAAATATGCTGTTCTTATTTTTCTCTTGCACTTTTACTAAGCAAAAATCGGAGTGTGCTTTGTTAGAAGTCATAAGATGTATGCGCTCACTTAGCAGTTTCACTTTTCTTTAACAAGAACTTCAAGAGCTACACTGGAGTTTGTCACTCTTTCCATTATCCATATTTTGATTAAGAGATAATTTAAATCCTGTATACTTTTGCCAAAATATTTGCATAGTTCATTGACCCATTTTATTAAACTATGAATTAATTTATTAAACTGTGGTAGAGCTGTAAAATTATGATTCTGAAAAGAAGACGTGATAATGACTACTAGTAAAAGTACTATTACAAAGTATTTTCCCCCCTAAAAACATGATTCATAAATGACACTCAGATTTAATAATTCATTCATAGATTTGGAGCAGCTAGTGATGAATAGAAGATGTTAATAAGATACTTGTACATACAAAATAAGTACCAACAGCCTTGATATTTCTGCGTCATTTGCCATTCTAGTTTCGGTATTTGCCATCTGTCTTTCTACTACCATAATCACTGCTTTCATATCTGGTAAGTTTTTTATTCTAGCTCACCTCTACCACAGAAAATTATTCCACAAACTGTACAGCAGTGTATTTTTATGATTATTCTTATTCTATATATCAGTCAAATATAGAAATCAGAGGAAGTTCTTGATACACTTTACTAGTCTTGGCTGGCAGGGACTTAAATTTTTTCATAGTTGCTTGTATGGGGCTATGTTTTTGATTTGAGACCAAAGCAGTGCTGATAACATGGAGATATTTTAGCTATTGCTGAGCAGGGCTTACACAGCATCAAGGCTTTTCTGCTTCTGACACTGCCCTGTCAATGAGCAGGCTGGGGGCGCACAAGAAGTGAGGAGGGGACACAGCTGGGACAGCTGACCACAACTGACCAAAGGGATGTTCCATACCATATGACATCATGCTCAGTGCGTAAAGCTGGGGGAAGAAGGAAGGGAAGATATTTGGAGTAATGGCATTTGTCTTCCAAATTAACCATTATGCATGATGGAGACCAGCTTTCCTGGAGATCCTGAGCACCTGCCTGCCCATGGGAAGCAGTGAATGAATGCATTATTTGGCTTTGCTGCAGGTGCAGCTTTTGTTTCGCCCATTAAACTGTTTTTATCTCAGCACAAGAGTTTTCTCACATTTGCGCTTCTGATTCTCTCCCCTATTCCACTGTGAGGAGTCAGCGAATGGCTGTGTGGGGCTGAGCTGCCAGCTGGGGTTAAGCCATGACATGTGTTTCCAATATCTGGAAATATTACAAATGCTAAAAATATAACTACAAGATGGTAGAAAAAAGCATTACTGCTGGACAGAACGACATACTTTAGGGAAGTGTACTACATAATTATTACTGTATAATTAGTGTTCTTGACTGATTTATAAGCATAAGAATATTCGATATTAAGTTGCCATGCATCAGTTAGCAGCCATTAAAATTAAGCTATACAATCAATTTTTCACATTTGCTGTCATTATGCTAGCCTGTCCTTTTATCATCATGCTACACAGGAGCTTTAAAAGAGTCATGTGGCCTCCATTTAATTCTGAATGGTAGTCATAATCTTCAATATTCTAATGTACTTGGGTAATTTCAGGGTACAGGAGAGATATCTTCTTCCAAGATTACTTGTTATAATTAAAAACTTAAAGAACATCTATAGTTTTCAATCAGAAAAGGTAGGAGCAGTCATAGAACTTCAAAATTATATTCACTTTATAGTGCCTTTCTTGTAATATGTGTATTACATGTGTAGATAATAGTGATGACTGAATTTAAGAAATATAAAGAAACTTTGCAGTATTATATTTGGTGTTTTGGCCACACAATAACCTATTTAAAAATATAGCAATTATAGTTTTCCATTTAGTTCAAGACATTTAGAAATCATCTTCCATTTAATTTTAAATATCCTGCTGAATTTTTAAGATATTTCTTACTTAAATAAAAATCTTATTAAATATTTAAAGTAAATATTGCAATGATCAAAAAGGCCTTTGTTGCAACAATCGTCAATTTCAGACTGTTGAATGGGATTAGAGAAGATCCACATTAACATTCAATTAACATATTATGAACAAGAAATTTGATAATCTATGGCATAAAAAATTGCTCTGAGAACAGAATGTGAACTGGCTGAGGACCTAAAACTACATCTACATTCTACCTAAATGTCATTTGTTATGATTTTTTTCTGGCAAAAAGTGTATTCTTTGCCAAGTTCCAATAAGGAAGGGACGCAACTTGTTGCTCTGTACTGCTGTAGGCAGTTTCCTCCTAGGTTTGATTTAAGCATCACTTGAGGTCTTGTTATCAATGTGGCTTCTGTTTTGGGGAAAAATGTAATATTGAGCAATATATGCTCAGATGTATGTGGCTCATAGGGACTTTGACAGCAGTAGCCTTCATGTAGCTGTTTACAGGCAAATTCTGTAGCTCACACAGAGTGCCATTATATACCATGCATTTCACATCCAGGATATTTTGTGCTGATAAGTTCATTCCTTTCTGAAATGACTTAAGTACAGGACAGCAAGAAAGCACTACATTATTAAGTTGTATACCTTATTTCAGCCAGCTTTTGTAGCTAGACAAATTGCTCTAGGACTTACTGTAAGGAAACCAAATATTGATCTACAAAGAAAGAACTACTTATAGTTTATTTGCTTTATTTCGTAGAGGCCTAAACTCCCTTCTGTTATGGTTACACTGTAACATTGAAGTTGTAGACAGTAGGAAGTATAACTCTAACTGTTTTGTACTTAAAACAGTCTGTCACAATATCCAAAGTTGGAAAAAAAAATTAAATTCATCAAATTCACAATACTTGTAAGAAAAGAAGACTATATCAAAGCAGTCCCAATCTGCTGTCTGAAGATATTGCCTTCATTGTTAAACTTGTAGTTCTACAACTCCCTGAAAGAGTTTTTAGGGGAATGGCATCTAGGTCGTCTGGTTAATTTTGCATAAAAAGCGTATGTTTAGAGGCAGCCTTAGGATCTGACTTTCAAGTAAACAGTACAAAGTGGTCTTAATGCAGATACTTTCGGTTGCACACTACAGAAAACCTAACTTTATTTCTTGCAGGTAAATTAGCCAGCTAAACATAGCAATTCGTAGGTTTCTTTTTAAAATAATTCTTATTCTATGACTATCTTTGTGTTTCGTAACTAAAGAAAAGGAAATCCACACCCTTGTGCAAATAAAGATCCTCTTACTTTTGACCCAAGGGCAAAAATGTATTGTTTCATCAGACATAAATCAGTACCCAGCTGTGCAATCTTCCTTCTTTATTGTAAAAGTCTTGGAAGCATTAAAAATCTGATATTAAAGTAAAAGTTCTTGATAATGTCAGTTTACTCTTCTTTCTAAAAACAAAACCCAGGATTTTCTTAGCAAGTCTAGTATGTCAGTTCTTATCCTTCCTTTTAAAGAGAAGAATTATAGACAGAGCTAGTTGATATACATGTATATGGAATTCATAATATATTATAGAGGGTGATTTTAAATAAAGCCATGTTAAAGTGATAACATTTGTAATAATGGTCTGATTATAGGTAGATTTGCATCTTGATCTTACCTTTCAGAAGCACTTTGTGTTTGCATTCTGTTGTGATTTAATTGAGCAGCCAGCTGAACACCACACACAGCCATTCGCTCACTCACCTACCCCAGTGGGATGGGGGAGAGAACTGGAAAAAAAAAATAAAAGCTAAACATTATGGGTTAAGGTAAGACAGTTTAATAGGACAGAAATAGAAACAGTAATTATAATAATAATAATGATAATAATAACAACATTAAAAGATATGTAAAACAAGTGATGCACAATGTAATTACTCACCACCTGATGATCGATACTCAGCCTGTCCTCGAGGAGCAGTTCCTCCAGCCACCTTCCTCCTAAATATATACCGAAGCATGTTATCATAAGGTATCAAATATTCCTTTGGCCAGTTTGGTTTCTCTGTCCTGGCTGTGCCTTCTCCCAACTTCTTGTACACCTAGCACGGCATGAGAAGCTGAAAAGTCCTTGACGACTTAGCACCAACTAAAATATCAGTGTATTATCAGCATTATTCTCACTCTAAATCCAAAACACAGGACTATACCAACTACTAGGAAGGAAAATAACTCTATCCCAGCCAAAATCAAAACACATTCATGGTATTTATTTACCTCAAGCTTAACTTGAATAAGGCACATCACAATTAGTTGGAGTATCCTCTCTGCTATCCCTTCTATCCATAACATTATTTCAATTAAATCCACACAAAACCAGGAACTTATTAAACATCTGCAACTCTGATGAAACAGTCAAGTCATTTTAAAATTGGACGACCATAAGGAAAAATAATTTGGTATTTGTTATATGACCTTTTATATTCAGCTCACCTGCTGCAAATTTCACCCTTGCCATTTGGGAATTTTGAACTAATATTTACTGGAGTGTTAAGTACATTCCAGTTTGTCCTCAGCCATTTGCTGTTGCAGTGTTTATTGCAAAAGCTGAATCATCTTGCACTACACGGACACTGTAACATTTTCTACCTACAATTAGGAGAGCAATAATCTGGGCAAACGCACACATTAATACATCTACATTAAATCAAGGAGATTCACCCACTAAACATTGCTGCCATCTTAATGTTAGTTTTGCATAAATTTACTAAGTGTGATGTCTTTCTAAAAAGTCAAATTAAAATATCATTCTAAAAGTCAGAATAATATTGCTAGCTTTATGACTGAACTCTTATTTACAGGGCTTAATCCAGTCTGCTTAATTCTTAGTTTGTAACCCCTAAATACTGTATACCTGCTGCCCATTTTATGATGCTTTGAAATCTCTCACATAGTGAACCCAAATATAAATTATACTGAGCTTCTCTAATGCTAAGAAAGTGGACTGACAGGAATGCTATTCAATTCCTGGCATGATGGGGTAAATATTTACCCTTCACATCTACATAAATTATATCATTTTAGGAACTGTTTAAATTGGCACGTTTTGGAAACTTTTTCTTTTCCCTTCCCTTCCCTTCCCTTCCCTTCCCTTCCCTTCCCTTCCCTTCCCTTCCCTTCCCTTCCCTTCCCTTTCCTTCCCTTCCCTTCCCTGCTCTTCCTTCCTAGTGAGAATTTTCTAACAGTTTATTCTTCACTGCTCGTGCACTTTATTTAGCACTATGAGATAAAAATACTTCTTTTCATTTTCTCGTTTCAGTTCAAGTACTTTTGGACCTTGTTCCAATGTGTCTATCACCTTTTCAACAGCATGAGTGTTGTTACATCCCATTTCTGATTTATGTTTCCACATAAAGAACTACAAAGGCTTACAAAAATACTACCCATGGTATTGCATTGTAGTCTTTGGAAAGATGTTAGTAGATCACCTCCAGGACTGTTTCAAGAGCACATCCACAGTTAAGTGTCTCAGAGCTTGTGCTGGAGAATTTATTTTTCCGTATCTCAATCTGTGCCAACCCAAAATATTATTTCACTAAAATTATTTGTTTTCAGTTTATGAAAGTTAAACTGATCAGATGTTAATACATGTTAGGCCTTAACTATAGCATGCAAATCAAATCTGTTTGGGAATTTCCCACTTAGGCACATTTCTGTATCTAAATAGCCATGTTACTGCAAAGGAAAATTGCATTTTACTAATTTATTAGATATTAACTTCAGCACCATTTTACAGAGCTAATATCACCTGCCACTCAGAAAGGCCTGATGCCATTTTGACAGGATTATATACCTTGCTTTTCCAGAGCAATTATGGATTCTCCCAGCTGAGGCAATGCTGCACCTCACTCTTGTGGGCACCATATGCAATCTTAAGAGACAGTCAACCATGAATTTTGTATCCCCTTAGATCCAGTCCACTTCAACCAGGCTTACCATATTCTTCATGGATTTAAAAAAAAAGTACATTAAACCTCTGCATGTGTACATGTTATCCTGCTGAAGTGGAAAGGGTAAAACTTAATGGATTTATGAGGTCCATAAAGCAGATGGAGTTAGAGCAAGAACATGCTGAATCACTTAAAAAAACAAATGTCTAAAAATAGGGCAGAATGTGCTGCTTAAAGTAGTGCACACTTTCTTTGGCAACGTCTTGTTTGTCTCCAACATTGTCACCCCCCTCCCAGTGTCTTTTATGTATTCATTCTTCTTTGCCTTGGTATTTTTGTTTAAAAGTGTAATAATGAGGGCTGTATATTTAAGTGTTTATTGCCATCAATGGTGCTTTCTTGTTAAAACTGCTTCCATAAGATTTTTGCTTTACACAGAAGCAAAGATATAAGTAAAGATCACAGAACTGTTTTCTAATGTTAATTTGGATATTCTAGGAAAGAAAATCTGATTAAAAAATAGGCTTTGTATAAGTATAGAGTGAAATCAGGTTTTGTATCTGCAGTAATGCAAGCGACAAGCAAAGAAATTTCTTTTCAAAGCATGTTTCTTCCTATATCACTGTGACAGCATTTTAAATCATCCTTCTGCTGAGAGTATATATATTCTGCTCCTTATTAGCAACACTGCAAATTTGGGTTATCAAACATATCCTTGAATAAATCAGATGAGGCTTTCATACATAACTAGGAAAAGATACAATCTAGGAGAGTCTGACATTTCAAACCTTATTTAAATTGCAGAGAATTTCTCTCCTCCTACCCCTGTGCTTGTAAGAATTCTTACACCCGTCAGCAGCTGGCTTCATTGAAGATATGGTGATTGCTCTGCTTGATGAAATACACACACAAGGTGGATGATATGTTGCTAATGTTCAGGGGATCTTGTGTTAATTGATGAAAAGAGGAAATATCTAGTTGGTTTCTTAGATGCTGCTGCATTTTAATGTATGATTTTAGGTAAATGTCAGGTATTCCTATCACCTGCATTCTACTAATGTACAAGTAACTTCTAGGTCACCATTAGTACTTGATTCTTCTAGAAATTTCTTGGTGTTTCGGAATGCGTTGGTATAAAGCACGATGGACATTAGCATGACAAGCAGCTACATTACAATGATATTTTTTAAAAATAAAATAATAAAGAATATTATTCATACATTATTGTCAATCTATGTTTTCTACTTGTTCTTTACTTATCATGTAATTCTTCCTTCTCTGCTGCAGTTTATTTTCTGTAGCATGGCTGTGGAAAAAGAATGCAAACCAACAATTTTCCAAAGGACTATTTGGACAGCTTGTTCAGATATTCAAGAGGATAAGGATCTTAAGCTATGAAATCATCATAGCTACTTTAGAGAGAAAAAAATAAGAACTTATTTGCATCCTGAAATGCTCCACGGAAGCAGCATCAGCTAGGCACCATCTGGTTTAGAATTTGGAGAAAAAATCAGTTTGCAAACTGAAAAACTATGCATTTGAGAATCTTCATAAGGAATGAGTAAAACAATTTTTTTCCAAATAACTTAATATTGTTTGTATGTTTTGTATGAGCAATAGATTTACATAGGCACTGAAGTGTGGATTAAGCAATTTATTCTGTGACAGCTTAATCTAGAATTATATGTGATAAATGCCATAGGTGTCAAAGACAGGTGTAGATTATATGTGTGCAGAAGTCCTGATCTTTTAAGCCACTGACTGGGTATCAAGATTTACACTTAGGGACTTCAATAGATTCTCCATTGTGTGGGAGCATGAGCTAATTTACAAGGACAGATCTTCAGCCAAAATGAAATGTCACAGTTCTTCTGCCCTCTGGTTCTCTGAGCTGACTTTAAATGTCACAATCTGGAGACTCAAGAACTGTGTACAGACAAAGATGAGTCAGGATTTTTTCTTTTTTAATAAATGCAGTGATGTTAGAAAGACAACCACACATATCGAAACTATTTAATGAAGACATAAACTTTAACTCCACTTATACTGTAACTTAATAAGCTTATTAGCAAATACATGTGTATTAAGTAGTGGTTTTAAAGGCTCCCACCATTTGATTGAAAATGTTTTTAAATAAAAATAATGAATTTGAGGAAATGGTAATACATGGAAATTAGTAATAAAAATTTCTTAGTGGTGTTTCTATGCATTTAGTCTATGATAGAATGTTCTTACATATTGGAATTCCCAATCTAATATTAAAGAAATTAGTTCATTGGCATACACAAGTTTTCTACAAAAGCCACTACTCCAGAATATCTGTATCCTATCTATGACTAGTTTATTCTTAATTATTACTTGTGGATCTAATTATCTAGGGGGGAAATCGTGATTTGGATGCAGCTGATGCCTGATACAGGGCTTCTGAAGCTCATTTGCTCTTAGCCAAAGGAAAATATTTCAGTCTCAATTTTTTTGTGGTTTGCTGTGTGACAGTTTGTGAAAGGAAGTAAAAATAGTGCTTTCAGTTCTCATGGCTGAAGTTAGTGTTAAGCATAATTTTTAAGTTTGGGGGTGATGTACAAAAAGAAAATGTTTGTCCTGTTTTTGTTGTGACAATTGGACTGGGAACTCAGTTCTGGAAGGGTTATAGGATAGTCCTCCAAAAGAGTATCTTTAAAATTAAATGCAGTCATAGCTTGTCTCTTCTCAAAAGATGACAGGAAGATCAGCAAAGAAAAACAGCTTCTGTACTCTAAGATAAGGAGTTCAACCATTTGTTTTTCCCCAAGTGCCTCTATACTCCAGTTTATTGTGTGCTTTATGCAGACAATACTTTTCCAGAACTTGCCTGCAAAACACCACTGAACAACTATTTCCATTACACTTTTGACAAAGCCTGAACCTATACCCTTACACTTGAAACAGTTTTGCTGTGCAGAACTGAAGCCAAGATTCACTTGGTTATGAAGAGATAGCATAACTCTGTCATGTTGATAAAATGTCAGCCAGAAACGTTTGGTATTCAGTCTCTACTACAAGGATAATTAGTGTACTCTACATGAAACAGAAAGACTTAAGAGTCTGTTCTTGACTTAGGGTTTTCAGTTTAGAAAAAAAAAAGAACAAATCAAGACATGCTCTTCACTTACTGAAGCTGCAGTGAAACAGCTGTATGCTTTCCTGTTTTCACAAAGCTCAGTATAAGCAGACTCATGTAAAGTGATCATTATTAACATGCTTGCTGATTTTTGGGTGCCACCTAATTTTTCCAGAGCTATTACAAGCAATGTAATAAGTATTTTGTGGATATTAAGCACTGGAGATACCACAATAATAAGGATTAAAACCACTGAAAGAGGGTTTGTTAATGCTTCCATGTTCGAAAAAAACAATGCCATAATTCTCTCCTTGTTAGCAATCACTCTTTCATATTTGCATATTAAACAGGCTTTATTAAACCATTCATCAATACTCTTATATTCTTTATATTCAACTTAAATGTTAGCAGCCTGGTGTCTTTCAAGAGCAGAAGCAGCTTATTCATTTCAACAAAAAAAAACCCAAAAAGTGCTTTGAATGTATATGACTCTTAAATGATAACACCACATTCTCCTGCAAAGGCAAAACCATGTTTTCCTAATTTTAGAAGAGAAGAAAATTAAGAACTTCAATGAAATGCAAGAACTTATTGAGGATTTATTGAAGAACTTGCATTAAATAGGAATTTGTCTAGAAGGTGTTAGGAAACCTAAGCAAGAAACTGAAGACTAATCTAAAAATACAACATGCAAAAATATACATGCAGATTTGTAATTTCTGAGAAACACTGCATTTTCATTTAATGTTTTAGTGCTTCAGCAGCAATTGCTCACTTTCATGTTAAAATCAGCATAATTTTGATTGCTAGAATGGAAAATAATTAAGATTTTTTGTTGTTGTTGTTTTGTTTTGCGTTTTGTTTTGCTTTTTTTTTTGCATTTTGTTTTTTTCTTATCCAAGAAGCATCTTTTGTGGAATTGTTTCATGAAATTTGAATCACCATTTTTACTGCAGCAGAGTTTGGTAGTGCATGGTGTTCTCTATGAGCAAGAGAGAGTACAGTATTTCAAATACATGGTGCAACAGTAATCAGACACTCATTTCATTTGTAAGATAAAGCAACATAAAGCAAGCAGTCATCACAATATCAGTGTAGATCCAGTGTGGTAAAAGTGGTCTTTACAACTTACATGGCAAGCTAAACCTTCAGAATCTTAACAATCTAGAGACGCCAGTTTACTAGCTCAAGGTTCAAGTTTTTCAGAGTTTTCTGGTTTTTTTCAGTTTGTTAGATGATGGTGATCTTGATACAAAATAGTGTTGCAATCTTTTAGATCTCAGAGGAGAGTTATATTTAAATTTCAGCAACATTCAAAAGAGCTCAAGAAAACGGTATCTCTGAAAGCTCTATAAAGAATACATCAAAATTACAAAAGCATCTAACTGTATCAGCACTTAAGCTGAGACAGTGCTGGGCTTAGCACTTAGCAAGAGAGGTAAGGACTTCTTTCCACACTTCAGTGTTGGAATGTAAACCTGGCAGAAGAATTCTCCAGAACATTGCTGTCTTCTATGGGGTTCTTTTAAGAAATTAATTTCTTGATTTTCATAAATCTATTTTCTAAAAGTATAATGCTTAGAGAAAAAACAATCAAAACAACACTACTGGAGGAAAAATACATCCAGAGTATTTATTTCTTCTAAAATTGTTCTTGTATAAAATAATAAGCAGATTCAGTAAGTTCCACTTCTATCTAAATGACAGGTGGTCAGTGGTCAGTGATCAACATCTCAAGTTCATTCACTTACAGCAGCGTGAACTTCACACAGTTCAGAAAGAGCAGAAACAAACTTTCTAGATGTGATCCTGTGAGATCTAAATTCATAAGAGATTCAACTCAATAAATAAACCCAGGGCTAAGCACACATAAAATAATAGAGGGCCCTGGATATTATTATGAAGAGTTAAGAAAACATTTCAGAATCATAGGTTAAATTACAACACAGCAGAGAGGAAGCAGTCCAGGAGGCTCCTGCAGTGCATGGAAGACAACTTCCTAACACAGCTGGTTAGTGAGCCTACCAGGGAAGGAGCCTCACTGGATCTGTTGTTTGTAAATAGAGAAGGACTAGTGGGCAACGTGTTGGTTGGAGGTCACCTTGGGTATAGCGATCATGAAATGATTGAGTTTACTATCCTTGGAGAAGTTAGAAGAGTGGTCAGCAGAACTGCCACTTTGGACTTCCGAAGGGCAGACTTTGACCCGTTCAGAAGGCTGGTTGGCAGACTCCCTTGGGAGACAGTCCTGAAGGACGAAGGAGTCCCAGAAGACTGGTATCTCTTCAAGAAAGTAACCTTTGAGTCACAGGAGCAGGCTGTCCCCATGTGCTGGAAAGCGAGCCAGTGGGGAAGAAGGCCGGCCTGGCTGGATAGAGTGCTGTGGCTGGAACTTAGGGATAAAAAGAGAATTTATAACCTTTGGAAGGAGGGGCAGGCCACTCAAGAGGAATACAAGAACCCTGTGAGGTTATGCAGGGAGAAAATCAGAAGGGCCAAAGCCCAACTAGAGCTGAGCCTGGCCACCATTGTGAAAGGCAACGAGAAATGTTTTTATAAAAATATCAGCAACAAGAGGAGGGCTAAGGAGAATCTCCATTCCCTGATGGATGCAGAGGGAAACATAGTACAAGAGCATGAGGGAAAGGCTGAGGTAGTAAATGCCTTCTTTGCCTCAGTCTTTAATAGTCACAACAGTTGTGCTCCAGGTACCCATCCCCTGAGTCAGAAGACAGGGACAGAGACCAGTATGAAGCCCCAATAATCCAAGGGGAAATGGTTAGCAACCTGCTACAACACTTGGACACCCACATGTCTATGGGGCCAGATGGGACACACCCAAGGGTGCTGAGGGAGCTGGCAGAGGTGGTCACTGAACCACTTTCCATTAACTACCAGCAATCCCAGTTGACTGGAAGTTGGCTAACGTGACACCCACCTACAATAAGGGCTGGAAGGACAATCTGGGGCACTACAGACCTGTCAGTCTGACCTCAGTGCTTGGCAAGGTCATGGAGCAGATGATCTTGAGTAACATCACACGGCACTTACAAGAGAACCATATGATCAGGCCCAGTCACCATGGGTGACATGAAAAGCAGGTCCTGTTTGATCAACCTGATCTCCCTTCTATGTCAAGGTGACTCAACTAGTAGATGAGGGAAAGGCCGTGAATGTTGTGTACTTAGGCTTCAGTAAGGCCTTTGACACCGTATCCCACAGCATTCTCCTGGAGAAGCTGGCAGCTCATGGCCTAGACGGGTGTACTCTGTGACGGATAAAGAACTGGTTGGAGGGCCAGGCCCAAAGAGTTGTGCTGAATGGAGCCAAATCCAGTTGGCAGCCGCTTATGAGTAGTGTTCCCCAGGGGTCAGTATTGGGGTTAGTTCTGTTTAATCTCTTTATCAATGATCTGGATGAGGGGATCGCAGGCACTCCTAGTAAGTTTGCAGATGACACCAAATTGGGTGGAAGTGTTGATCTGCTGGAGGGTAGGAAGGCCATATAGAGGGATCTGGACTGTCTGGATTGTTGGGTTGAGGCCAATTGTATGAGGTTTAACAAGGCCAAGTGCCAGGTCCTGCACTTGGGTCACAACAACCCCATGCAGCGCTACAGGCTCAGGGAAGAGTGGCTAGAAAGCTGCCTGCTGGAAAGGGATCTGGGCGTGTTGATTGACAGTCAGCTGAATACGAGCCAACAGTGTGCCCAGGTGGCCAAAAAGGCCAACAGCATCCTGGCTTGTATCAGGAATACTGTGGCCAGCAGAAGTAGAGAAGTGATTGTGCCACTGTACTTGGCGCTGGTGAGGCCCCACCTTGAATACCGTGTTTGGTTTTGAGCCCCTCGTCATAAGGACATGCAAATACTAGAGACAGTACAGAGGAGGGCGACAAAGCTGGTGAGGGGCCTGGAGCACAAGTCTTATGAGGAGCAGTTGAGGGAACTAGGGCTGCTTAGCCTGGGGAAAAGGAGGCTGAGGGGAGACCTGATCACTGTCTACAACTACCTGAAAGGAGGTTGTAGCATGGAGGGTGCTGGTCTCTTCTCCCAAGCAGCAAGTGATAGGACAAGAGGAAATGGCCTCAAGTTGTGCCAGGGGAGGTTTAGATCCCACATTAGGAAAAAATTCTTCACGGAAAGGGTTGTCAGGCATTGGAACAGGCCGCCGAGGGAAGTGGTGGAGTCACCATCCCTGGAGGTGTTTAAAAGGCATTTAGATGAGGTTCTTAGGGACATGGTTTAGTGCTAGAGTTGGGTTATGGTTGGACTTGATGATCCTGAGGGTGTCTTCCAACCAAAATGATCCTATGATTCTATGAAATGTGTTGTACAATTATTTCACATGGTTTTATCAATTATCATCCCATGTAATGATAAAATATTAATCTCTCTGTATTCCAGACTGTGGTGTCTGACAAGCCCCCTACATGCCCCTGCTGACAGGAGCAAAAACTGCAGTCTCATTTCTAAGGGGGAGGGGGGAAATGCTGCTAAATTCTTTTGGTTTTCACCTGAAAAATAAAGGAATCTGAGAGAGAACTTGTGTGCTGAAGAATATATCACACAATCATGGGACTAAAAGGAAAGAAATAGGAGTGAAAGACCACTCTAAAATCAATTTCCACCTAGATCACTATACATCCCGAACCAGCCTTTTTGTCAGTCTTATTAACTCCAAAGGATGATTTTGAGGAACCTACTCCTAAAGCCCATGTATGAGCAACAACTAGGTTTTACAGCAGTACTTGCTGTATCTCACGTAGATAAATATGCAACAATGAGAGAGTTGAAACAGTTATTACATTAGTTAAAGGTCATACAAAAAATAATTTAAAAGATGTGTTGTGTAATAAATGTAACATACCTACACCTCATTGCTGCCACTAATTTTACACAGTGTTGTGAATCCTCCTTTGTAAAATGGCCAAACAAAGTGGGTAGGCGTAGGAAATGGACAAAAACTGTTACATTTACTCCTATCCCCAGTTTATTATTTTTGCATATATAATTCTGTATATTTTTAATTAGTTGTTTCTCAAATTTCTGTATAGGGTGACATGAAATGTGTAAAAACCAGTAATTTTCACTTTCTGCAAGGTCAACACACAGCTGGATTCTGTAGAGATGTACCATCAGTAGGACTACAGAACAAGATGGTTTATCCAAATTAGTTATAATTTATAATGCTTAGTGGAGATCCAAAGTGGCCTGCTGAATACATACAGACAATTTTCCAGGGACCGAAAATATGAATGTAGATGTTTTGCTATGTCCCAGCTACACTGGATAACAGGTGAAGAAACTTTGTGTGGGGCAAAACCCCATGCTTCTGGACTGCAACCACATGCTTCCCCCAACCAAAGATGTACATTTTTACCTGGAGTGCATCTCTTTGCTTTAAATGACCAAAGAGCTAAATTATCAGAGTTAAAAAACAAACAAAAAAAAAAATTTTAAAAAAACAAACAAAAAAAACCCCAACCCAAACACTTCATATTTGATCATATCAGTAATATCATAACAAAATTGATTTCAATACTATTATTATGCTATGAAGATAATAATTTTAAATACACAACAATCTCATATGTTGAAGTGAAGACAGGTTTATACATCACCCTTCATGCTCAAGAAGAATGATCCACAGAGGTAACAATGAAAGATATGAAAGGACTGAGAACATGCTACTTGGTTGCAATTTCCAAATTCCTCAGTGTTCAGCTCAGATAAAGGTTTTAGGCAGTGAGCATAATTTAGACTTGAAGAAAGACCTAGATCAAAATCCTAAGCAATCCCTCACTACTGTGTTACCTGTGATTTATAACCCAAGCCTTACAACCTTGAAATAAGGCAATTCCTGTCAGTGCAAATTATTTTCATCAGCAATTCTCTGTATGAAAATCAGAAGAATGCTCCTTCTGTTGTAGGGAAAAATCTTATATTGTTTAAGCTTTTTACAATATTACAAGTGGGGCGTTTTGTGTGTATTTCTGTCTTACTAAGCTGAGAGAAAAGTGTTTGTTTCAACCTGTTAAACCTAAAAATGGGTCATTTCAGTTGAACACCTGTTTTAAGTGTCTACTCTGCTAATGACAGGAAAGCTCAAAAAGTACATAAGCTAACCTTGTGTAGGCATATTTTATTTATTATATCTAGTTTTAAAAATAAGGAAAAATCCTTACTTTTTGTTGTGTGAGCTAAAATCTTACATATAAGTGAGATGCTGTCTGCCTCAGGAGCACCTGCTGGTTTGTATCAGTACAGATGGAGAGAACTAGAGTGAGATGCTAATTTCTTTCTTTAAAGGTCTTCTGTTTTTCTGACGTTGGTTCCTTTCTGTCAGTAAAAGTCATGAAAGTAAAGAATGACATTTTAACCCTTTTATGATGTCACATAGGCTTTTTTTTAATATCTGGAGAGAAGACTCAGTGATTTCCTGATGAGCACAGGCAACTCCACAGCAATTAGAGGGATGTGTCCCTCATCAGAATCATTAAAAAACATGCACAACCATATATTAAGTTGCATTGAATTAGCTTTGGTTGTTGCTTAAATGTCCTGAGATGATTGACTCTGAAAATAAAATTGGCGTAACTTTGAAGCAATGCATATTTATGTAGTAGTATATTGTTGCGGATGGAGTGATGCACTTCATTTGTTAGAGAGAAACACCAATAAGTTTATTTATAACGAAGTTTGGTAGTTAATAGGACAGTGGTTTAACAAGATTTGATGGCAAGGTACACTGGACTATTTACTGCATAGAGGACAGGGTCAGACAAGACTGTCATGGAAACCCTTCCATTGAGTCACAAGGTCCAGAAAGGTCTCCCTTGTTTTCTAAACTCCTTCTCAGAGAGCAGCCTAGGTGCAGCTAGATCCAAAATTAGCCTCAGAGTTAGTTAGTTGTTTATGTCTAAAGGATTATACATGTGCAATCAATCCTTTATGTCCTTAGCCAAGTTTACAAAGTTTCAGTGCACTTATTCCCAATTAATGTACTGAGTATCTGATGTGGTAAGGATTTTCTCAGCCTCAAGGAGTAACCTTGAGAAGCATCCCTGCTCAAGGAGAGATCTTGGTGTGTGGCCTACTGCCTTGCAGAAGATCTCCATGGGCTTCGGGCTGTCCACTATTTGTGGAGTGAGATGATGCACTCATAGTCATATTTGCATTCCAAGCACAGATGCCAGTTTCCACCAAATTTGGCTTGAGTTAGGCATGGAACAGCATTGTGGCCAAGTGGGCACATTACTACAAATTAGCCCTTGGCTATTGTTTTGTTATCTGTCTCCTCTGAATCCACTTTAAGCCTTGAGCCACATGCAGCTATCAAGACCAGGTGCATACACCCCTTAATCAGTTATGGCAGAAGGTCATGTTGTGAGGTGGAGGGAGCACACTGGCACACACATATATTAGATATCATGTCAGAATTGCTGCAAAAGTGGAGTGACATTATAAAAATAGCCTTGTGCATCAAAAGCCTAACTCTTACAAATTATTTTGAATTCTTGAGGTGATTCTTGGCTGTTCTCCTTCACATGCACTACCCTGACCCAGCACTGACTATGTCAGTTGCA
This sequence comes from Caloenas nicobarica, assembly GCF_036013445.1. Lineage (NCBI taxonomy): Eukaryota > Metazoa > Chordata > Aves > Columbiformes > Columbidae > Caloenas > Caloenas nicobarica. The sequence goes on from NC_088284.1 coordinate 34,258,385, forward strand.
GACAACTTTTGAAGGAAGCCAGACATAAAATCACATTGAGAAGTATGGTACCTTCTATCACTGGCAAACTTAAAACAAGCCATATAGATCAACTGGGCTCTTTTTAGGAGATATAATTCTTTAGTGATGTGAGAACTATTAAAACTTTACAAACCCAAGTAAGGCTGAAATAGTTAAAATTAAGAACTTCACAGAATGCTGGCAAAAGGAACATTTCAAGCTTGTTATATTACACAGAAGCAGTGTAGTATTACCGAGCCTTCAAGTGAGAGAATTTCCATATGACTTTTGTACTATGTGAAATGAATGATCATTTTGATCATGCTGCAAACAAAAGATAAAGTGAATTAACTTATTTGGCAATGCAGTGAAACAGTAGAAACACATAAAGTCATAGCTCTTCACTCTTTCTACAGCCTTACAATCTTTTCCCTAGCAGGCACATTCACAGCGATAAAGAATATTACACTTCCCAACTAAGATGATGATAAATGACTACTTGCAAAGTATAGATAGAACAGCAGTACAGAAAGTAAAGTTTAACAGATAACCAACATATTCCATAATTAAATTTCATATTACAGAGGTGCTCAAGGTTTCTCAGGTCAAGAAAAGAAAGCATAAAATGTTAAAGATGCACAGATAAAATACCTAGCTATAGTATCTCTTACACTATTCTTCATTTCTTCCCCTCCCTCTCACACCCCCTGAGCCCCAAGAACATACCACAAGCACACCATACACTCACCACATACACTAGCTCTTGGCTTCAGCTCAATTCAAAAATATAGTTTTAAAAAAGAGTAAGAAAAAGGGAGAAAGTAAAGAAACAAACTTAGAGCTGCATGTCACTGTTGGCCATTCCTGTTACAGAATAGACTCATAGAGTGCGAAATTCAGAAGTAATTTATAGACGAAAAAGAAAACCTCCATGTGAGACAGTCTATAAATCTCCAGTAGAAACATCTGAAGAACTGTGTCTTACATATGTAACAGGGAAGCTGGAAATGCTTGTTCCATGTGCAGACTCAAAACTATATTAGTGTTTTGCTTTGTCTCAACCATTGGAGGAGTTTCTAGTCAGCATCAGTCCTCTTCATAGTTTTTTGCTTTGCTTGTCTGCCTTTTAAGGTTTAAATTGGCCTCTATGCGTTCCTGTATCACCAGGAAGTGTCATACCATGTTTATCCCCTTCTGTTTGTTTGGCGTTGTATTACCTAAACCTCATACATGTGCATGCTGAATGCAAAAGAGTGACATATACATATATATAAAATGGACACAGAAGTAGGAATTGAGGATGTTAACCTAGGTGAACAACTTAAGTTAAAATATATCCTATCCAAAAAGAAAATTTTCTACTATGAAGTGGAAATCAGATTTACAAGTAAATCAACATTTCTAAGAGACATGTGCACACCTGTACATATTATAATCCCAGGTAATCAATTTGATGTTGGCTTTGATCTCATCTATCAATATAATCTGTGCTAAATAACATGTTACTTAGTCTCCAATTGCTGCGTACAAACTTAATCTGTTCAGAAACACTAAAATATTAAAGAGTTCCAAAATATTACCAGTAACAGAAAAGGCCTTGGATAGGTGTATCAGTTGAAGGGTTGAACAAGTTGATGATACATTTCAATGTATATATTGCGTTCATTTCTCATCCCAAATGTATAAACGTATCTTTTGGATTTAGATTGGTGTGTCTGTGGACTTTGATTTGATCTAACTGAAGACCAAACTTACAGATGTCCTGGTTTTGGTTAAAGCAAGATCAATTCTCTGTTTCCTTTCAGCTAAGTCCTTCTCAGTAACTGCACTTTTAATAAGTTGGCTGCATGTTTTTCAGACAGCGTCCACTTCAGAGCTTGTAACACCCAATATTTACAGTTCTGCTGAGCTAAAGGTAGGGATGGTGTGCAGGAAAGGCCTGTGATTATGCTTATTGCTATAGCAGCCAAGGTCACTGATAGATCCATTATGCCCCACAAGTGAGGGTTTGTAAAAGGGTCATACTTGCAGGGAGGGGTGGACAGAGCAGATGGCCCAAATTGACCAACGAGGTCACGCCACACACATCATACACAGTTTAAAGCTGGGAGATCACGAGGGTCCCACTTTCTTGATCTATGGGCTGGCATGTGAAGACAACTCTGCCTGTTTTCCTGCCTGCAATCCTGATTGTTGGTTCCAGTCTTTGTATTCTGAATCCAATTACTGTCTACTGCTGACTCCCGTCCAGGACTTCCCAGTGTCTGTCCTGAGCTGTTGGTGGGAGGCCCGCGCTGCAGCAGGAGAGTTGCCAGGGCCCCTGTGTTATTGTGGGAAATTCAACAGTGGTTTTGTACATTTTACATTATTTTCTGTCATTATTAGTATTAGTGTTAAAGCTTTTTCAGCTTTCTAACTTGTAAGTCTCTGTCCCTTTTCCTCCTTTTCCCTTTCCTTGGTGGATAGGGAGCAGTTGATAGAGAGCATCTGCCGCATTTCATTTTTGCGCTGCAGTAAATGGTGGCAATAGGTGTTTACAAAAGAGAAGGAGGGAGGGAGAGAGGGAGGGAGGGAGGGAGGGAGGAAGGAAGAAAGGAAGGAAGGAAGGAAGGAAGGAAGGAAGGAAGGAGGGAAGGAAGGAAGGAGGGAAGGAGGGAAGGAAGGAGGGAGGAAGGAAGGAAGGAAGGAAGGAGGGAAGGAAGGAAGGAGGGAAGGAAGGAGGGAAGGAAGGAAGGAAGGAGGGAAGGAGGGAAGGAAGGAGGGAAGGAGGGAAGGGAAGGAGGGAGGGAAGGAAGGAAGGAAGGAAGGAGGGAAGGAAGGAAGGAGGGAAGGAGGGAAGGAAGGAGGGAAGGAAGGAAGGAAGGAGGGAAGGAGGGAAGGAAGGAGGGAAGGAAGGAAGGAAGAAGGGAAGGAAGGAGGGAAGGAGGGAAGGAAGGAGGGAAGGAAGGAGGGAAGGAGGGAAGGGAAGGAGGGAGGGAAGGAAGGAAGGAAGGAGGGAAGGGAAGGAGGGAGGGAGGGAAGGAAGGAAGGAAGGAAGAAGGGAAGGAAGGAAGGAGGGAAGGAGGGAAGGAAGGAAGGAAGGAAGGAGGGAGGGAGGGAGGGAGGGAAGGAAGGAAGGAAGGAAGGAAGGAAGGAAGGAAGGAAGGAAGGAAGGAAGGAAGGAAGGAAGGAAGGAAGGAAGGAAGGAAGGAGGGAAGGAGGGAAGGGAAGGAGGGAAGGAAGGAAGGAGGGAAAGAGGGAAGGAGGGAAGGAAGGAAGGAAGGAAGGAGGGAGGGAGGGAGGAAGGAAGGAAGGAAGGAAGGAAGGAAGGAAGGAAGGAAGGAAGGAAGGAAGGAAGGAAGGAAGGAAGGAAGGAGAGAAAAATAAATAAAAGACTTCACAACACTGACAAAGTTCTGTAATGTAATGAAGCAGGGAAGGTATATCAACAAAGTTTTGGTCCCCTCTTTCATCAGTATTTCCTTTAACATTCCTATTGTGACCTTAGGCTAAGCTGAAATCATGTACTCACGCAGTACCTTTACTTATGCTAGAAGTATTGACATGGCTGATTTGTAAAAAATAATCAGTCCTACATCTGGAAATGCTTATTCTGTCTTGTTGTATGAGTACTGCTTAGGCAGAGCAGGAGAATACACACATGGAAAACTAAATGAATGGGTAATGAGGCTAGAGCATTTATATTTTTAAACATAGAAAAAGCAGCTGAAATGCTTTGTTCCCAAGTGTAACAAAATATTTTCTTGTGTTGCATAAATTTAAATTGCTTACTAGTCAACCCTTACATATTGTCAGACAAGTACATGTGTCAGTCTTGCAGCAACAAGTACACATAATACTTTGCAAAGGAGTGGGAGTTTCCACCAGCTGCCACCTTAAATCCCTTGAAATCAACTCCAAAGCAGGGATTTCTTGCTACCACAGAATCTGGAAAACAATTATGTAATTTTGTTTTAGTGAACAATATTATTTTTGCTTCTTCTTAAGAAACAAAAAAGGAAATGTTTGGGTCTGACAAAATATTAATTTATAGATTTTCCAGACACTGCAACAACTACAGCTATAGGAAGATAATAATTCTTATAGCTACCAGTGAAATCCTGTGAGGAGATCCTCCATATGTTCAGGATGTATAAGACCTTTAAAAGATAAGCAATTAACTCTTTAAAATCCATTCAAAGAATAGCATCCTAAGTTGTTGCCTTTTGAAGAGAGTCCTTATCTTCTGTAGATACTTATCACAATTTTATCCAGAGCACCAATCACTAAAATTGATGTAAGGGCAAAAAAGCATAACATAACTGGTCTGAAAAAAGAAACTTTCCAAATCAGTATGCAATGCTTATCCAGTGAGCAATACCAGTACTACTATTGCACTGTGTTCTCGTACAGTTGCACTGGAATAAGCACATTTGCAATAGCATTCACAGCCTAAGTAAGACTGCAACGGAAATGTCATGGAAAACAAAAAATTTCCATTCTTCTGTAAGCTTATCCCATGCTGTCTTTTTCTTCCTGGAGTCAAGACTTAAGCAATGGAAAAGCAGCATATTTTCTCTGCTCTATTTTTTTTTGTTTTATCATTAGAGAAAACAATTTTTGATGTTGACATACTTTTGAAATCACTTATTATTAAAAGGAACTTGTAAACTAAATGTCACCCACAACAAATGCAATAGGAGAAGATGATAAACAGGTTGGCAGGAGAGAAAGTTTTCTGATATTAACGAAGTGGTTGAACATGTGATTATATAAACTTATTCTTTTGTTTATTAAGGAAAATGCTGGTGTTTCCAGATTATCGTCCCAGTTCCTCACCGTTTAAGCTAATTGTCTAGTGTTCTTTGCCTTGTTTGTTTTAAAGACTAAGGCTAAAATATCGAAGTTGTTTATAAGACATTAAACTTCGCTATGATGTAATCTAAGCTCTCCATCAGTTTGCATTGTTCTAGTGGTTCACGTTCACCACTTCAGCATAAAATATTGCTTTGTAACTTACCTTTGTGAAAGGGATAATGCTGTCAGAATGAACGTTTTACCCAGCTACCCATAGGAATTAATAGTCTACACATTTCAAAATGAACAAACCAAGAAGCCTAAATAGCTGTGCTTGTTTCATTCTAATTATTTTTCTGCAATGCTGATATTTCTGTTAAATTCTTGTTGACTTAAAAATGTGTTTCCTTTTACAAAGGTAACTGAAACTGTCATTAAAAGCAGATTCAATTTCTATTAATTTTGGAAGCAGAAATCACTCATTTCAGAAAGCATTGACTTTTTACAAGATTCTTGAAAGACTTACTAGCAAAAAAAGCTTTATATGACTTTTGTCTTAGCATGACTCATAATTGCCAATTAATCTGGATAATCTTTTTCTGGACATCATTAGACATACAGGGTGTTTTGAAAGATGGACCCCATTTCAAAGCAATAGTGATTTCAAAATGGGTCCATTTTTTGTTTTAAATACCCTGTAGATACCAAATCCATTAGTTCTACTGGTGTGTTTTGACAGTTAATGTACTGTTATGTCTATACCTGTCACCTTAGAAACATCTCAAGCTGCCTCTGTTTCCTCTTTGAGAGATTATGAGCACTGCTAATAGGTGACATTTTTTTGTTTCCTAAAACCTGTTACACACCCACACCCTCAAACACCTGACTCCCTCTTGCAGAGGAGAGCTTAGTGAGAACTGCAATATTTCACATTGCAGAGCACCAATTGATCTTGTGCTACTCACCAGCCAGAGCAGAAGGAAGCTTTCTGAAGACTGGCCAAAAGCAGCAGTATATTTTGGGCCTCCTCTAGTCTCTGTTTTGAAGGAGCCAGGCAGCCCTGAAATCTGTAAGGTGCTTTTCCAATTTTCAGTGTAGAACAGTGTCCTAAAATGTTAGCTCTAACCTCTATGATCAAAAGCTTTTATTGTTTTCCATCAGTGATAGACCTAGTCAATATAATTAATGTGTTTGATACTTTCAGGGTCTCCAAAATGTAAAATAGCAAGCCTTTAACAAAAATATTACTTGGTAGCTGCGGCTAAAGCAGTATGTTACAATTTATCCTTGAAGCTGATTACGTCATGGCAATAATTCTTTCCCACCTTTTACTGCAAGTCTACTGGAGTATTCACTAAATGCAAAGGTCCTTTTAAAAATTCCCAAATGGCTGTTATCCCAGAAGCTTAAAAATTAAAGGAATGCCAAAAGATTTTTCAGGATTCAAATAAAAGCCTGAACTTCTGTAAATGGATCACAAAACCTGCATATCCTATAAATGTGGTGCAACTACAAATGGTGGAATAAGGCATAAAGTAAGCTGGAGAACTCGAATAATTTTGGGATCAATATGATTCAGAAGATCGTTAGAAGTTTGTTATGAGCTCTTAAAATTGCTTTTGTTTACGAAATATTGAAAAGGAGTATGCAGTTGGATTTGAACTCATCTACTGGCACTTTTCCTCTCTGCTATTTCTGACAACACTCCCAAAAATGAGAGAGACAGACAGCAGCATGGCTTCTAAGACAAGCACACAGTATGTGTTTTTGAAGACAGTAAGTCACTGACCCCACTCCTCCTCTTCCCAGAAGAGAAGCAGACATTTTAGAGAGAAATTTGGGGTTCCAGGACATGATGAAGGATAAGCTTTTTTCCAGTCTTTTAAAAAAACCCTATAAATTCATTAAGCTGGGGCAAATATTGTACCAAAATATGCTGTGGCCTAATGTTTTGCGATGCAGGACTGATCTAAGGACAAGGCAGAAAGCTACAGCCTTATGCCTTAAGCTTATGCCAGCAGAATCTTGCAACCTCTATGGTATCCTACCATATTTAGCAGCATATTATACCTTTAAGAAATTGATATTTCAAACTGATACTGCCTAGCATTCTAACAATATTCTTTCATAGCACCAGAAGATAGAAAATAGTCTCTGACAAAAAGCCAATGTGGTCTGTCTGGAAAGACTGAGAGCATCACTTCAAGAGGAAAATGATTGCCTGGAGTTAAGGTAGTATTCAATACAAATGAATTAGAAAAGCTCAGATTAAAAAAAAAAAAAAAAAAAAAGACATATACAGAAAATAAAAAAAAATATTTCAACAATATCCATAACTATGGGGAATGAAAGGGCAAGATTCGTATGATCCTTATTCCCTACTCCATTTTCTTATGAACATATATATGTTGTACTTGTCAGTTATTCTCTCAAGACAGTTCTTGCTTCCACTAGTTTCCATTCTTTATGATTTCTCCCACATAAATAACTCCAACATTTGTCACTATTGCTAACCAGAGTGTTCTTGAGGATTAGACAGGTACAGACTTCAGGTTCATTCTGCGTATGCAACAAAACAAGCAGCACCAGAGGCAGCACTTTAACATAGACTGAGATACTGCCATGGCTCTGAGCAGATGCCTCTGCCAGGAGTTTGCCTACAGGGGTCATTACTGCTCCTGATCTTTATTTGTGTGCACAGCTTTCAAGCATGACCTAGGCCCAGCCCCATGACCACCACGTTGCCTGGCTGTCCCCTCCATCTGCCCTGCAACCTGGCTCAAGGCAGTGGGGTGGGCTTTGGCTGGTGAGAGTGTCCCCTGTGTCAGCCTGGGGATCTCAGACTGTGGCCCACACCACTGTGCCCCGCACCCTGCGTGGCCTTCGTAACACTCTGACAACCAAACCAAGAGCCTCTACGTGCGTGCACTCCAGTGTCTGAAAAAAACATGCTTTGCCTGAACTCATTCTTTTCACTGGCATTTGCAGCACTTCCAAAGACTACAGTAGAGAATACTACATATGCATATTAAATAAAGGGAAATAAGCAGCATTTCTATTTATGTTTGCCAGTATTTGAAGCTAAAAATTCAGTGGTGGGTGGTGAAGGCAGTGTCCTCACAAGCATCCAACTTAAATAGTCTTTGTCTTTTCATGCTTTCTAAACCTATTATATTTTATTTAAAACAAACAAACAAACAAACAAAGAAAAACCAAACAAACACAAACAAAACATCACAAAACAATTAAACTTGAACTCATGTCATTTGACAGCTGTTATTTGTTTTGAAAAACTGCTATTTAGCTTATTAATGTGTTGCTGTACCTATCAGAACTCACAAGTCAAAGCTATAGCATTTCCAGAGAGTGAAGTAAGTGCCAAAATGTTCACAAACTGCAGTCTGCCATTCAGTTCATACCTGTTGCATAAAATGAGTTTCACCAAGAAATCACTTTCCTAGTTTATAACAAGGACAGGCAAGGAAATGTTTTTTGCTGTTGGGCACATGTTTTCTGCTATTTCTTTTTCCCCTAATACTACGCTGGGGCAAAACTGAGATTTCGTCTGCTAAGTGGGAGATTCTGATTAAAGTTCATAGTTTAAATCAGAACAAAACAGAGAGATGAAAATGTGATTCCTTATATTTAGGCTGAGTACCTGACTGAAGAGCAGAATTATACTTTAAAACAGAGACCTTTGTTTGCTTCAGACTGCCAGCGATTAGTAGGACTGAAAAATTTGCAAAGTCTTATTGCAGCTAGTCAGCTGAAATGTGCACCAGTATCTTTAGGAACAAAAAGAGGTGGCTATGCTTGTTTAATACAAGTTCTATATTACAATTTGGTTAATTAACCAAATTTTCATAGCATGTCTTGAATTGGAAGGGACCCACAAAGATCATCGAGTCCAACTCCTGTCACTGCATAGGACAACCCCCAAAATTCACACCATGTTTCTGAGGGCATTGTCTAGTCTCTTGAATACAGTCAGGCTTGAGGCTGTGACTGCATCCCTGGGGAGCCTGTTCCAGTGCTCCACCACCCTCTGGCTGAAGAACCCTTCCCTAATGTCCAACCTGAACTTCCCCTGGCACGTCTTCCTGCCATTCCCTCGAGTTCTGTCATTGGTCACTGAAGAGAAGAGTTCGGTGCCTGCCCCTCTTCCTCTGCTTGTGAGGAAGCTGTAGATTGTGATGTCTCCTCTCAGTCTCCTCTTCTTCAGGCTGAACAAACCAAGTGACTTTAGTCACTCCTCATATGTCTTCCCCTCCAAACCCTTCACCAACTTTGCATCTGTCCCATAAAGCATTTAAAGGGAACCCTTGGTACATCCCTGAGGTTGAACTTGAGTGATCAGGAGGCAGCAGCTGAGCCTGCCTTGCACTCTGGCTGCTGAGACACCTTGAGCCTGGCTGGGCTTGGGTAACCAACACACATCACATTGTCACCACCCTGCAATGCAGCATCACCATCTACAGGCAGGATAAAAGGGGCATCCTCCTGTGGCCCACCACAGCCTGCCAGGTTGTGCCTTCATGACAGAGCTGGCCACCCCACAGTATCATAGAATCACAGAATCACAGACTGTCAGGGATTGGAAGGGACCTCAAAAGATCATCTAGTCCAATCCCCCTGCCAGAGCAGGAACAACCAGATGAGGTTACACATGAATGTGTCCAGGCGGGTTTTGAATGTCTCCAGAGAAGGAGACTCCACAATCTCCCTGGGCAGCCTGTTCCAGTGTTCTGTCACCCTCACTGTGAAGAAGTTTCTTCTCATATTTAAGTGGAACCTCTTGTGTTCCAGTTTGTACCCATTGCCCCTAGTCTTATCTTTGGTTGTCACTGAGAAGAGCCTGGCCCCATCCTCATGACACTCACCCTTTATATATTTATAAACATTAATGAGGTCACCCCTCAGTCTCCTCTTCTCCAAACTAAAGAGACTCAGCTGCCTCAGCTTTTCCTCATAAGGGAGATGCTCCACTCCCTTCGTCATCTTTGTTGCCCTGCGCTGGACTCTCTCCAGCAGTTCCCTGTCCTTCTTGAACTGAGAGGCCCAGAACAGGACACAACATTCCAGATGAGGTCTCACCAGGGCAGAGTAGAGGGAAAGGAGAACCTCTCTCGACCTACTAACCACCCCACTTCTAATACACTCCAGGATGCCATTGGCCTTCCTGGCCACAAGGGTGGCTCATGGTCATCCTGCTGTCCACCAGGACCCCCAGGTCCCTTTCTCCTACACTGCTATCCCAGTTCGGTGTCATCAGCAAACTTCCTGACAGTGCACTGTATTCCCTCATCCAAGTCATTGATGAATATATTGAATAGTACTGGTCCCAGAACTGGCCCTTGAGGGACTCCACTAGATACAGGCCTCCAGCTAGACTCTGCCCCATTGACTATGACTCTCTGGCTTCTTTCCTTCAGCCACTTCACACTCCACTTCACTGCCTGATCATCCAGACCACACTTCCTCAGTTTAGCAGCAAGGATGCCGTGGGAGACTGTGTCAAATGCTTTACTGAAATCAAGATAGACCACATCCACTACTTTGCCATCATCGACCTACCTGGTTATGTCCTCATAAAAGGCTATGAGGTTGGTGAAGCATGATTTCCCCTTGGTGAAGCCATGTTGACTGCCCCTAATGACTGCCCTCTTCTCCTTGATATGCCTTGAGATGGCACCAAGGATAAGTTGTTCCGTCACCTTTCCAGGGATGGAGGTGAGGCTGACCAGTCTATAGTTACCCAGGTCCTCCTTCTCGTCCTTTTTGAAGACTGGAGTGACATTTGCTTTCCTTCAGTCCTCGGGCACCTCCTGTTTCCCATGACTTAGAAAAGATGATGGCGAGTGGCCTAGCAATGACTTCAGTATGGGAGAAGATGTCTTGGAGGGGACAATGGCGTTAATTGGAGGGGCCGCAGGGGGAAGACTTGAGGCTGGATGAGGCTCCTCGAGGTTCTCTGCTGCAATCCCAGCTCCTGGCAGGGCCACGTTCAAAGCTACATCTGCAGGATGGAAATCCTGCTTCATCCATCCTTTGGGGAATGGAGACAAGCTCCTGGGGAGACAAGAAGCACCACACACACCTGGAGATGCTCACAGTTATCAGGCCCTTTCCGCTGGATGGCAGTGGCAAAGGTTGGCTTGGTGGCCTGCCAAGACCATGGGAATGCATTCTGGGTGCTTGAGGAGCACTGCAGAGCTCGCTTTCCTCATCCCCTGCAAAGCCAGTGGCAGCGGGACTAGCAGGTGAGATGTAATACTAGACTTGATGGTCACCAATACATTTCGTCTCTAAATTGGAGAGATATGTATTTGGTGGGTGGACTGTTTGGTGAATGAGGAACTGACTGGATGGTTGCATCCAGAGAGTAGGCTCAATGGCACAATGTCTGGATGGACACTGGTAACAAGTGGTATCTCCCAGGAGTCCATGAGTTTTCTCACTATTACACTTTCGATTCTCTCTGCCATCTCACTGGGGGTAGTAAACAAGCAGGTGTGAGGCTTAACTGGCAGCTGGAGTTAAACCTCAACAGGATTGAAGGTTAATAACAAGTTTTAATCTGTGAGCAAATATAGACTAAAATGATAATTAAACCAATAAAATGAAACTATATATGTATTCACTGTGGAAGGGAGCCTACTCCAATGACTTCTGTTCAAATGAGGTCTGTTGGAGTTATTTATGCTGACTTTGATAAGATCTGATTCCACACAGTGCACATGTAATATAGAAATAAGCTTCTGTATATCACAGATCTGATCAAATATAGTATAAAATAAGAAGAAAAAACTATATCTAAAAGAAAGAACTCCTACTGCTTTTATGAACTGCTACTTTGATGTGAAATAGTAGAACTTTTTATTTAGGAATAATGGTACAGATGACAAATACTTCTTTTAATGCCACATTCAAAGAAAGATGTTTCATGTGCTCATCAAGAAGCTAATCTAATATTCCAGGAAAGGTATCTCAATCAAAAGCAGTTGCTACACCATAGATAAAACCAAAGGCACTGCATTTAAAAACAGACACAGGCATGGATACATATTTGGGAAAGAAGCAAAGCATTCTTGCTTCTTCTGTCAAATTTAATTGCTGCTACAATTTTAAAATATTATTTCCTTTAAAAAAATACCATAAAGACAAAATGAAGCAGGAGAGAGTTTTTGTGTTTCATCTTCAAAGGAGCATTCTTTCCCTGATGGAAGCACATCCATCTCATTAATGTAGATGGGAGTTAATTACAGAAGAGTGAAGGAAATGCTTCTCAAAGAACACAAATATATGTAAGTTGGGCATATGCTTACAATGTCTTGTATTAGATCATTCTTGAATTTGAGCCACATGTGTTAATGTTAATTTTCCCAGAACTGAACGAATTTTAAACTCAGAGTATGTTATTAAAATGCTGACAGTGTGTGTAGCGCTAAACATGACAAAGAAAAACACATTGCTCAAGAAACACGTGATATGAGAAATGATTCACTATGACAAAGCATGCCAAAACACTACCTTTAACTTGTTGAGTACCCCAATGATTTCAATTCATCAGAAGGGTAGCAAACTAAGTGTACTAGAATCAAGACTTCCATAAAAACTCTGGCGTGTCTATGCAATGGGAAACAGAGGAGAAATAGTACTGGGTTTAGTCTGCAGATTTTCTTTTTTCTTTAATTACAACTTTTTGTATTATGCTCATTCCATGGTGTGCAAGTTTAGGAAGTCTAATTAAGAAGTAAGAAGATAATTGGTTATATAATAGCAGAAATAAAGATACGACAAGTTGGTGGATAGGAAGGTCTAAATGAGTTTTGCTGCTCTTACTGACAAAAGATGTGAGCTGAAATTCAAGCCGTTTTTGCACTGAAAAAATATGTCACCTGTCATTTTAGATTTATGTCAGTACTATTTCCTTGCGTTGTCAAAATGTCTTTCAAGACCAGATTAGTTCCCTAGAGGAGAAAAAAAAAAAGTAAGTTTGTTGTCTTTTCCAGTGACCCAACTTTGAAAAATTACTGGTATATATTTCACTCTAGGAGAAAATATTTCCACTTAAATTCCTTATTCTTGGTCTGCTGGCACCCTTCACTTTTGGAAGTAACTAGTTTTGTATTTTCAAATGCAAATTATTAAAATTTGTTTAGTATTAATGCTAAGTTTAGCTGTCCCAAATTATTTAAATGGCTACATCATTCATATTTTATCATTCTCACTGCTTCACCTCTACAAAATACTACTTTATATTGACAACGTATTTCACAATTTTTTACTGAGATTATTAGATAGATTCATAGGAAATGGTGTCAATACCCCATATTTCTGCAGTGCCTACCACTAGACACTTTCTGAAAAAGGATATTAGAAGATCAGGAGGCAACATAAAAAAAAAAAAGGCAAACAAAAAATAAAAAAATAATCAAACCAAAAGAAAAACAAACAGGATATAGAAAAGATGCCACAAAACTAAATTGAAGACTAAAAGTTTTCCTTATAAAGGAGACAAATTAAAAGAGATCTTATCTGAATCTAACGAATGGCAGACTGAAGTACATTTCAAGACTTCAGCAGGTAGAATTAATTTGACAGATAGTGGTGTCTTGTGGCTAATACCTTTATTGTTCTGGCATGTAGAAAATATTGTTAATGTTTCCTCAGGGATTTTCAAGTCCCATCCATGTTACTTATAGGTAACAGTGATGCAAATGAAGTTGGCATTTTTTTTTTACTGAGTTGCAGTAAAGGAAAAAGCTTTCAGGCTCTTTCTATAATAGAGCAGGACATCTAACTCCCCGGTCAGTATATAAAATGGAATAGAAAACAGAGCTATGCTCTTTGCTGAAGTAAAAGGTCCAAGAAATCCTTTTTCCCAGGAAGGGTTGTAGACCTATATTTTATTATTTATAAATTGAACTAGGCCTAAACCAGAGTACATTTCTGATTTTAGTGAGACAGGAACAAGTTACATAATACAGCAATAAAAACAGTCATTCAAGGACTTCAAACAAAGAAAAGAGACATGAAAAATTTGAAATAAAACAAGACACAAGGAGAAAAACAAGATCCACAACACAAGATTTATTTGGGCTTGTCAGCCTACAGTATCTAGCTATCAACAGCTGCATAGACACTTCATTATGTAGAAGTTTTAGCATTTGAGAAATTAGATAAATCCTTAAAGAATTCAATTACTAAATATAGCAAGACCTCAGAAAATGTACCTGAGCTAGAATAATCATCACTGCTGATGCACATAACGAACTGTCTCTCAAATTTTGATATGATAACAGGATAGCAAAGAAAATTTAAGATAAACATGAGACTGATTTTACAAAATATATAGTCACTCAAGATAGCCAATGAAAATCTAGTCGAGCTTTGTGACTTAACAGGTGCTGTCTAAATTGTAACAGATGTCAGGAATACTCTGACATCATTCTTCATAAAGAAGTGACGTTTCTATTCTAAACATAGCACTGATTTTTTCCTGCATAGAAAAGGTGATATTATAGTTAACTTTATATCACATTTAACCTAATAAAGACTCTTTATCTTTAGCTGTATGTTAAAATCTGTATTGTAAAAACATTCTAAATTATCTGAGAGGCTGCCATGCACGTTGAGAGCTTTGTGGTGTATAACTGAATGATACTGAATGATACTGTAAGTGGCCCACAGAAGCAAATCTATTGTTCATACTATAAGCATGCATGCAACAAATGTAGCTAGTGACTCAGAGCTTCTTTTGCAGTCAGGGTAGGTAATATTTAGTTCTTGGAAGTAGAAAATATATCCCAATATATCTAAGTAGTAATACCAGCAGGGATAAAACACGACTTGCAACAGCTCAATGCTTTTCACATTTACGAGCAACCCAAGTATTTTTTATCTGAATTTGTTGTTTTCAAACAGATATATAGAAGCAGAGAGGGGGGAGGCCTTTAAGGAAGAATGCCTGCTATTGGTTTGAATCTGGCTCCCCAGGGAAGGAATCTACTGTCACCATACACTCAATAAACAAACTGTACCTCAAGATAAGTAATGCTTACTCTTGCTGTCACATATGGACCTATCAATAAAGTGATCAAAAGGAAACATCATTTATGCTCCACCTTACCCCAAAACCTCAGCAACTACTATTTTAAAATGACAGTTTGCCTAGGCTAACCTAGGCAAGGTGTGCTAATAGTGTGGGGTATGTTTCCAAAGATTTTGTTTTTAGAAAACTTACTTTATCAATGTCTGCTGATATAAAGAAAATTTATTACAGCTCAGAGTATAAATTTTCATTAATGGAGACTGTATGTTAAAATTATTAACCGAAAATTCTGGAAAAAAAATTGAACACTTCACAAACTTCCATATACTTCAACTCATGTTCTCTACAGTAATTAAACTATTAAAAAAAAAACTTACGGATGGCAAATTTAAGGTCAAATTCCAAACTCTAAGTTAACCTACAACAGAAATTAGAGCAAGAAACTTCTCAAATATATGTTTCGTCATCCTAGGTCACATTATAGTTTAATCAAACCCAGAAAGTTCTTTGATCACTGGATTACTAGTTTGTTAAACCGTTCCCTGAAGTCCCTTTTCAGTACCATAACCATAGTCATGAGAGATATAAAATTGCTCTGAATATTTTATGCTGACTGGACAGCTGTGATGCTTATTGTATCCATACTTTTAAATTTACTTTTGACAAAAAGGGTGAATATAAACAAGAACATAAGAAAATAAATCAAGATAATTTTACTTAGTCCTCACTAAGTCCTTCAATAGTTTGTCAAGATACCATTAAGATTCATGGAATAGGGGGAGGAGAGGGCAGAGCAAACAAAGCGCTAAGGTTCAAGCAAATGCAATAAGATTATCCCTTCCAAGAGGCAAGGTATTTCCTAAGGCACTGTTAATGAAAATTCATCTGACACAAATACAAATATAGGTGTTTAAAGGAGCTATTTATACTGCCCTTGGTAAGAGGGCTTTCACACAACTCAATATGAGCATGCAGTTTTTAAATTTTTTACTTGCATTGGTTTTGTTCTTATTGTTGGGGGGAGGGGAGGCAAAGAAAGGCACTTAATTTCACAAAGTTGCTATTAGGTATTAGTAAGAAAATTCCTGAAGAAAGGCTATGATATGTTGATCCCAATTGAACATGCTTGATACCATAGCTCAAGAAGTAAATGACTAAGATGCTGGAAGCAGTGGAAGTCCTTCCTCTGAAGGACTTGGAGCACTCAGCGGGATTTGGAGAATTCATCAGAAGTATTCTGAGGTCTTTAAAGATAAAAGACAAACATGTAAGTCTATTTGATTAAGTATAATATTTAAACCTTAACAGATGTCTACCACTTCAGACAGGAATCTTAATCAACTGGTCCATGGAATATTTGAAAGTAGCATCATTCTGATTTATATACAATATTTAATTATCAGGACATGGTGAACGACTTTGTGGCTAGCAGCTGGGTCTGCCTTCTGTCTGCTCCTTATGAACTGGCTACATATTGGTACAAAACACAAAACATCAACAGAACAGATTCCACAGGGGTGTATATGCTGTCAGATTGCTCCATTTACTATTCCACATGCAGGCCCAGCCTCATAATAGTTAACACTGTATATATCTTAGTTTGTTCCTCCATTTCACTGTGGATCAAATTATTTATTCCCCCTCTTTTATGTCATTAGATAACATGGGATAATTCATTCTGGTTCCATTCTCTACAGACAGTATATATAGATGCCAACTGGTCTGCATCATTTGCTCAAGGGACGACAACTCTGTACCTCATGATGACAATATAAAGAAAAATGTTTTGAAAAACATACTATACTTCTTATAGACTAGTGCTCAGAGCTTTATATCAGAAGAAGACAGAGTTGGCTTCGGATCTCCTCTGACGGTGAGAACAGTTAAGTCTGCATTTCTTATGCCTTGCTTGACCTGTTCCAAGACAATAACAGTGTTTTACATCATGTTCAAATACTGTGTTCAAATACTTTTTTTCCCACATAGAATTTTCCACATAGACCTGACAAGCCTGATAAACATGAGAATAAACTTGAGATAATCTAAACTGCTTCTTAGCTGTTAAAGTTTGGGTTTGAGTTTTTGGGTTTGGGTTTGTTGTTGGTGGTTTTGGTTGGCTGGTTTGGTTTTGGTTGTTTGGTTTGGTGGGATTTTTTTTGCTTATCTTCTTGGGTTTTGTTGCTGTTTTTTATTTTATGCAATAGTTACATAGCAGTACTAACAGTGTCTCTTTTTCCCATCTGTTATTTTCATTAAGTGATATGTTACTTTTCATTCTATATTTTAAATAAATAATGTGAAAAATGTAAACTCAAAGTTCAGAATTCCATCATCCACCATTTTTAATTTTCTGTGACCTTTCTCTCATCATTGTTCTTTCTAATGAGCTACTCCTGTATTACCTTTAAACCTGTTTTTCAACACTTGTACCTAAAAATTCCAATATTCCTGTTGTATAGAACAGTCATAAAAAAGTATTGCAAATTTAATAATTTACTCATGTGACATGAAGGAAAGGTAATAAGATTAGACCTATAATTTTGTACATTTATGTGAAAGAACTACCATTGAAATGCTCCCATTGAAACCCTCACTTTTACGTCTTGCTTAAATTTCTGAAATAACAAAATATAAACAGTAGCTGCGTAATTGAGCAGATGTCTTTAGACAAATTAAGGATGTTTAGTTCCGTATATCACGTTTACCTCAGGAAATACTTCATTCACCAGTATCTTACCACAAGGTACTGTACAACAAGTCCTGAATGTTTACCCTGAAGCACAGCCATTACCAATTTCTGATATTGCTCTATAGCACAAATTCAGCTTACTCCTGCTAAAGGTGACTTTGTCTTACAAATTACATATGCTACTTTTGTAGAACCTAAATCTTAAATATTTAAAACTAACCTTATGTGTCCTCAGTCTCCTGCTGCTTGCAATGCTTAGACAACTACTGAAGGTGTCTAGAAGATGACAGTTTACCTTTGCAGGAATATTCAACAATTCAAAGACTGTTTTCATTCCTTACAAGAGCAACTGCAGCAAAGAATCTTCTGAACACACATAATATCAGGGTGTTAAAGTAACCTCTTTACAACTCAGGTCATCGCTTTTTAACTGTGATCTTAGGGGAGCCAGAGCACCCAATAAGCATAAAAGTTCTCAGTAGACATCACCTTGTTCTCACTTGACAGGTATCCCAAATGATCTTTCTCAGCTTAGGATCTCAGCTCAACCTGAATCTTTTCCATCTCACAAGCAAGGCCCTCTAGTCTGAACTTACTGCTGCATATGCCATGGATATATGGCTGCTGTGTCAGAGCTATCACACTGTTGGCTTTTAGTAAGGACAAACTAAGCTTTCATTTACCTACAAAATAGTGTATAGCCATATCTAATGGCAGACGGATTCACTTTCCCTCTCTATAGCCCTGTGAATAAGGCGATGACCTGAAAGAGATTTCCATTTATCCCCTACTTCTACCTGACTGGAATTTTTCCCTGCTGCAAAATTCTGACCTGGCTCCAGACTTGAAACCTGAGTTTCTCTGGGTAAGCCTAGTCTAGCCTGGCTTTGGAAGCATATATCATATTGAGGTCTAGGTGTAGCCTTGACCAGTCCGTTGTAGCGAGTGCTGGAGTTTTCCCTCAAATGTCTTGGTTTCCAAAGGAAGAAAGTCAGGTGAACAAGCAAGAAAGGAGTCGCAGTGGACTCCACCGGTTGTCTCATCCAAATGGTGTGAGACATCATAATACGCACCCACACAGCAGTACAGACAGTATGAAGGTATTAAAGTCATGCTTTGGAGGCATGTGCCTCCTTCTTTTTATATTGACAATAGAGAAAACTTAGTTGACCATTTTTGTCATGTGAGTAATATTTCTGCAGTGATGTTACTGTCTTGCTCTCTTCTTCCTCTGTAACAGCAACACTTTAGTGCAGGTGTAAAGAGCTTCAGGCTCTCTGCTCATTCTTTAAGATAAATGTTCAGCTCAGGCATATCAGTCTTGTAGCTGAACTAGTAGACTGCTTTTCTTGAGAGAATATACCCTGATTATTAACTTGCACATGGAGAGGTACAGCATCTGGACTGGCACTGGTTCACATTCAGGAAGCTTGAGGACAGTGTAAACAACATCAAGCTGTATGTGTGGATATTTATAGAAATATGCAGAAGTTGACGACTACAGATCTGGCTAATTATTCATGATATTAGCAGATTATAGTTCTAATGCAATCTTTCATGCAGCCCTAAAATCCACCAGCAGTGTTACTGAGTGTATTCCAGGTTGAGAGCCTAAGCCTTTGAGCAGAGAGAAACTTACGGAAATACACAAAGGACTTAAGAGGACAGCATGAGACTGAATGTGGGTACTCTGACCACAGGTAAGCAGACTGGCCTAGTGTCCCTTAAATGAGCCAAATTTTATTTTACTTCATGGTTGCCTGGTTCAGTTGACGGTCCTTCATGGAGAAAAGCCAATTTTTGCTGTTCTTGGCCAACATCAACAGCAGCTGGAGTAGCCTCTTCAAGCTCCCTGAATGAGGGTTACCCATCTCCAGCATTGTTAGTCCAGAAGCTCTTGGAATTTAACATATTCCCTAGGTGCTGCTGGCTCACCTCATAGTCCTACTAGCTGCTCACACCCTAGGCACCTCAAAAGCTTCGTGTTACAGAGACAATGAGGAGATTATTTGGCTTGCGATGTTGTGTCATCTTTGCCTGCTTTATAGAATGTACAAATTCACCTATTCAAGGGCAGCTTTCAACTGTGAATCTTTAATTTATATGAGGTGACTTAGTGCTCCATTAGCAGTACAAAAAGGCAATAATTAGATCAAAGATTCCAGCTGAGAGTCAATGAAACCTGCAAGGCAAGGACAAAAGGTCTTAGTGGAGAACACCTGCTACTACAATAAAATTACATTTCTTCCTTTCACCCAGGAATCCTACCAGATATTGTTGGAGAATTAAATCAACAAAATTAAAGATAAATGGATCCACTGAAGAGCTGTGATTTCTTTCTAAAGAAAAATTGTTGTGCATTGTTCAACCAAATAAATACACAAATAAAACTCCACACATAAATTCTATTGCAACATCTGCTATGAGGTATTTAAAAAAATTGGTTATTATATGTTGAAATGCAACTCAGCAACAGACATATAGGCACCATATTATTAATAACTGCAGCTGAACTTAAGATCTAGGCCTTTAGTCATGAATGAAATGCCTATATTGGTTTACCAGCCTTTATGGGGTCCGACATTTAGGAAAATGTCTGGATTAACTGCAAGGCATCTTGTAATTTAACTATCTGTGGGATTTTAAAAGCTTCTGAGAGTATGTTTACACTGCAGCAGTACACACTGCAGCTTATGCAGACATTTGCGAGGTAGCTTTAAACTGCTATCCATTAGAACACCAGTATGCACTACAATGTCAGCACAAGAGGATGGGTGAGTATTGTGTCAGTAATGACGGCTTCTTTTATCATATTCTGTATATTTTTGTTATTCATGTCCTGACATTTACTTTTAAAAAACAGTTGCCTCCCAAATTAAACCCTTATTTTTCACTGGTTTTGGTTTAAAAAAAACAAAAAACAAAAAACCAAAAACCAAAAACCAAAAACAAAACAAAAAAAAAAGTTTTAGATAACTTTCTGTAGCTATCAAGCCAAATGCCCCAAAATGAAACTTTTATTTTCTGGATAACTCAGACCGTTTTAAAAAGTATGTAGGCAATCTTCTGTAACTATAAAGCTATAAAGACATCTTAGAGTCATCTGATACACATTAGGAGAGCCTCTGCTTTGATGAACACCAGTGGGACAAGCCCAGGTGAATTAGAAAATTCACAACATACTATAGTGAACAGGGTGATTCCTATAAGGACTTAATAGCAGCTCAGAACTTGAGTTGCCCCCTAGGCATTATTAGCCTGAAGTAGCAAGAGGATGTAGAAAAAGATAAGATGTGGGCCTTACACTAATTTTTCTCCTAAATACCAGAAATGACCATCTGAAGTGTGTATCTCAACAAAATTTAGTCAATAACCCTTGGAATATGTGGTGACTACCTTTAGCTTGTCTTTTGTGTGTTCTCTTTTTGATCTACTGCCAGAATACAAAAAAAAAAATACATGGGAAACTAGCGATGTTGACATTTCAGGCTATTTAGGATGAAGGAGAAATGACATCTCAGAGCAACTAGGACACACATCTATTGGCTATTCATCCTGCAGCAAGAATGACAGATGAACAAGATGTTTCCATCTGCAGGTTGGAAATCAGTCCTACATATATGTCATTTAGTGTCATTTGGTCAAGAGACTTACTCAGTTAGGTCCTGTTTTGTTTGCAGAGACCAAATCCTGTCAATTACAACAAACAAACCTTTCCAGTTTGTGGTAGGGAATATTTTACATACAACAGTTATCCATAGCCTTATTATGCTTTGGCTGGCAATACAGTTATGCAGGAAAGAGTTCACATGACTCCAAATAGCTGCAAGCAAACAGCAGGACCTCAAAGCAATTTTCAGAGTCAGTACATTGGAGAATTACTCTTTCCTATTTTGTAAATACTGTTATTGTAATTTACAATATCTATAGACCATTGCTAGATTCGTAAAACAGAAAAGATACAGGAAAAACTTTTAAACCAGATTCCTAGATCCAGAAAATCCTTAGTCCACATTGCCTAGCTGCACCCAGCCTGAAGTGAAATGCAGAAGGAATAGTAATTGTTAGAAATCAAATTTAGAAGCCATGAAAGGACACATGCTTGTTTATAGCTAATGGCCTCGGCTAAAATATGCCAGCTGGTGGCCATGGCTTCCCTGCTTCAGAGTTTTGCAATGCAATGAACCATACGCTCAGATGACTCACTGCCCATAGGCAGGGCCAACCTGTTTGATGCTGAAGAAGAGCTAGCAAGGACAGAGGGGCTCTGACAAGGCAGACAGGGCTGATGATGCCCTGTAGATACAGCCAGAGCAAAGTCCTGAGGTTTCTGTGTGCAGGCAGAGTGACAGAATCAGGATGGGATGTACCCTCTGTTCCTTTTGCTGCTTTTATATTTTTATTTACTGTGTGTTCTTGTATGTAGAAATTATTACCCGTAATGTTCCTTGCACTGCTTTCTCTGCTTGTGCTTTTGAGTCTTTCTCTGCCTTTAGAAACCACCCTACCATAACCATGTCTTTTTCATTTGGCACTGAATTCCCCAAGATGAAGAATTTACAGTTTTCCTTTTTGATGGATCACACTCGTATTTATTCATTCATTTACTTGACAGAGATACAAAGCAGAAATAATCTTTACATCAGAGTTCCCTACACTCTACCCTACTGCCAATGCAGTAGTTACAAGAATACAATGTAATGCACTAATCTTTTAATATTTCTGGTCTGACCTCATGGCTGGAACTGCTTTGAGGGAGGGGTTGGACTAGACACCTGCTGAGGACAATTCTGACCTGAATTGTTGTGTTATCCTGTGAACACAGGATAATTTTTCCTATGTCACTAGAAGCTGTCCTGTCACTGACTTCACTACCTGAGTTTCTCTGTTCCTTCACTTTTATTCCATAGAGTCCAGTTTACAGTTTCTTTGTTTGGTAATGTTTCAGTATTTCTGCAAGCAAAAAAGAATCCATAGACTAAAAGATTTGCAGGTAACTGACAAAGCAAATTTATGCCTGAAGCTCACCTAAAAGAGTATGGGTCCTCCAACAGAACTAAATATGTACTACAATTAATGACACAGTTTAAGTTGTTTTCTAGAACATCCTATCTAAATGTTCTCCATTAAGTAAAGCAATTATTAACAGAATTTATTTGAGAAGCACAGAAAAGCTAACTTTATGATTTTCTTAATTTGTAATATTTCAACCTCTCCATTTATGTTAGTAGCTTTCTTAATAAAGACATCCCTTAGTAAGGAAAAATCTCCTTATATTATCTGCTTCAATTACGCTTCTACCTTTAATAGATCAACATTAATGGTGTACATTATTAACTTACATGCAAAGACTATATTCCGAAGAAACGAGGGCATATTTTCATGCTGTTGCGGTTCCTCACACAAGTGGGGAAACTTGGGTATTGTAGTTGAGAATTATGTATCTCTTTTAGGAAGAGATTAGTGACATTGTGAGTATTGTTACTAGCATTTTCTGGCTGTGCTCACATTCTCTGGTGATTCACCAGGGCTTCAGAGAGGACCAACAAACTTCGCTATCAAGCTTTTAAAAGTCAATGAAAAAGTCTAGGAATTATCACCTGCTTTCTGACTTCATTCAGAAGGAAAGTATCTCCAATGTCTCTGTCACTGTTTTAACAAAACCAGGACAATCTCTACACAGAGCTTCATTGTGCATCACAGATGGCTAATTGAGTCAAACATAGGATTTTTTTCTGTGAAAATGTATGTTCTAAAATACCAAGGACCACACGTGGAAATTCATAACCTCTTTTGCAGGGAAGCGTACTTTCTGGTCATAGTAGTGCCTTTTGGGTGTCTTCATATAACTTTTGTGAATCTTGCTTATATTCCAATTACACAGTGGGAGTACAGTGAAATAATGACACATTTATTTGTCTATCATTCAACTCCAGAGGTTAGAAAAACAGTAAAAACTGTCATGAGTCATTGTCCTTAGGGACAGCCTGTACTCTCATATGCAGCCCTTCATCTCCAGGCATTGTTGCAGCCATACCTGTTACAAAAGAAAAAAAAAGCTTCTTATGTTTCTTCCTTTGTGCATAGTACAAGTTAATAATAACTAATCATTTGGGGATAATTGTGCATAAAGACAGACTTTTCAGTAGTTCTACACACCAAAATGTTTATAACTTGCTGACTTTATCATGCTATGTGTAATAATAGACTTTAAGACTGAACCAAAAAAAAGAGACCAAAAATCCTCCTCTTTAGCATCCCTGGGCAAGCTTTACATGTAACTATGATGAGAAATACAGTCACTAATCCATCAGCGTAAACCAGCTAAATAGAGGGCAAAGAACAAGGCCAGCTGCATGATTCTGCCCCACAGCACACACCAGCAAAGGCAACAGAGCATGATATTCCTCTCATCTACTGTCTCAAGTGTGACAGTTAAGAATTTCAAAGGTAAAGAGCTTCTGCTCCACGATATATTTTCTGTGTTTTCTGAGTAGCGTGTTAAATTGCAGTCTCACTTTTACAGTTTCTTCAGAACATACACCTTACCTGGATACACTCATGACAAACTGAATTATGCAGTTAAACAGTAGAGAATTCACTGTCTGACTGGGAAAAATAGGCAAATGCTTCCATTGCTTAGGTAATTGCAATAGTGTTTTAAAAATTATAAGTTGAAAAAGCTCTGAATTGGTGGTTGTAGCTAGATCTTAGTATGTTATGAGTCCTTCACATAGAGGATGGTATCTTGATATGTGGGTCTCACACTAACAGACAGTAACAAAGTGTTCAAGATGTTCATGCATATAGAGGAAACTGAAGAAAGCATGAGAAACAAAACAAGTCTCAGATATCTGAATGAGACTTACTAAGCTTTATATTTATATTCTATGTCCCAGTAGAGCTATATTGCTGAAACAAATTCAGTGGTCGGTTCACTGTTCACGAGGAACGGTATTTCAAAGAAGATGTCACAGCAGGCATTTGCTTCGTGTAAAATAACAGAATAGAACTGGAAGACAGAAAATGAGGCAGGCTTGGTCGGACTTCCGGTTTCAAAACAGTAACTCAATGTGAAGATCAGTGGGTCCTACTTGCTCGTAATCCAGAGAATATCTAGGGTGAAAATAGAAAGCAATAAAAGCTGAAGACTGTAGGTAACGTGGAGTAAACTCCTCTTCAGAGGCAGTTGTGAAAAGCATGCTGTCACACTGGGCTGGTTAATAACTGGCAATTGCCTTGTCGTTTGCTCTGGGCACATGAAATAAGTGAGATCATCATGCTTGAATGCTTCACACACACTGCAGAAAATATGAATTAACCTGAGACAAGTTATAGGCTATTTAGTAATACAATTAGATACTCCCACAATAAGTCCAGTTTCAGTACATTCACCTGTGGCATGAATGGCTTTCTAAAGGAAAGACTATTGCTGTGTCACTGATGTATTATGGGATTTATTTGCTCCAGTAAACATATCTGTATGTCATTCTTTCAGGCTGCAGAAGAAAGGTATTCAACAGTGCAGATTCATACATATTTTCATTACCTTTGTTTTTTCATTTATGTTTTTAAAAACAAAGAGTGGGAGTCAATTGTCCAAACAGAGGTATCTAGAGCAATTTTAGATGCTCTAGCATGTCCTGCATTGATTCCTAATGTTACTCCACACAAACACAGGGGAGTCTCTCATAGGCCTAGTCATATCTGCCAGCCTCTGAAATTTCTAGTCCCCCAGCTGTTTCAAATATAACAAGCTACCTATATTTCAGTGACTAACCCCAAAGCCTGGAAAACTTACAAACTGAAGCTATGTCCAAAACAGGAAACTATAAATTATACATCTCCCTTATACATTTTGTTAATTAAATAACTTGCCTCAGTTAGGAGTATACAGACACCAGACTTGTTAAGAGGCTGCAACTGCTCAGTTGGCATGCTACCCAGCCTCCAACCTTGCTCTTTTACTCTTTTACAGGTAGAAAGTGCTTCAAATGAGATTTGCAGTATGCTCACACAGTAATTGCAATAGTAACCATAACATGCCACTTAATATGTCCAGCAGCCACTAAACATTACCTATCACACATAAAATGCATGAGACGTTTTCACAGTCATTGTCACTGACATGTCCCCTGGCATGGCTGGGTGTGCTAAAGTCACATCCCTTTCTCTCACACTCCATAATAGCACTCTGACTCAGTTTTTGTACTCCTGGAGGGGAAAATTACAGCCTTTGCTGTACACAGGTCAAAACTTTAGCCAAACTCTGCATTTTGACTTTGGACCTCAAGCCTTCATGTGAAAAATTTAAAACGGACAGATCCCATATATTAAATAAAGCAACTTCTACCCTTCCAGCTGACAGTCACCCTTTCCCAACTTCCAGTTTTATTTTTCAGGTCTCTTGGATTAACATAAGAAGAACTTGTCTTCCTACAGTATATCCAATGGGTTCTCCACAACGTTCCTTCCAGGTGCTTGTCTCCAATTTTTTTCCATTCAGCTGGCTGGTCTGACTGAAGACTAGCTTACAGAAGATAGCTTACCTATTTCTACCCCAGATTTCACGGGCCTTCTCTTTAGTCCTTCCTTCAGCACAGATCACTAAAGGTGAAGTCTTATGCCAGCAGGCTTCACTTCACTGTCATGCTTCTCCTTCCTGACTGCCACGGAGTCAGACTGGCAAACTCATTTGAGGAGCAACCAGCACTAATCCTCAGCCGTTGTCCAGGCAATCATGGTGCACTGCCCTGCTTCTGTCACTTGTTCTTAGCCCTTATGCTTCCATGAGCCTATTGTTCAGCTGTGCGAGTGCACACGTGCATTGGCCACCTGTATTTTCTGTAAGATATACGAAACATGAAAGTATGCAAACAGGAAGGGTGTCATGTGAATTACACACAGATAACTTGCCAACAGTTGATGTGTCTGACAAAGAGACATATTCCCATTATTTTCAAGGTGGGGTGATTGGAGTACATCAAAACCAGGGTAGTGAAATACAGAGTCTACAGTTCATGGAAGGTGACAATTGTCTATTTCTCTCTTCATTTCTGGCAAATTTATCTGTACTCCTATGTCCCAACATGCAGGTGGAAATTTTGTATGCTTTTATATTTACTTAGAAGTTGTTGCTGTCCTTGGATTAGTCACTTTGCGTTAGGTGCTGTGTTGTGGTGTAACAGCTCCTATGAGCAGCTCTTCTCTGAAAAAAAAAAAAAAAGGTATAGCATCCCTTTCTGGCTGCAGTTGGTACCTGGAACAACACCAAAGCACTTAACTTACCAGTGATTCATTCAGGTGCCCTTCCAAATTGTATTAGGACTAAGGTAATTGACTTCCATAAATTTAGAACAAAGGAAATGTCTTTCCTAATTCAGATTGCATTTGTTTTAAAACCAATTTGGTTTCCATTTTAGCAAAAAGAGTAGCACCAAGGTTACACATTTCAGTATGATCTACTGCTTAAAACTGAGTCACAACTTCACAGTTTTACTTATTGTAATATCTTAATGGCATATTGTAATACAGATGTGTTCAAAAGTCAGTATTATTCGTACTGATTTTTAAGTCACAATGTTTTAAATAATGACAGAATGTGTTCACAACCATGAGGCAACTAAAGAACATGATAAAAGCCATTGAGAAGTGGTGGTATGACCAGAGCAGAATTCTGAGAATCAGGCTATACGTCTCTGTATGACCTCTTGGAATGGCACTTAGTCTAACTATGACATGTTTAAGTTTCCTACTCATAAAATTTCTGGAAGTGCTCAAAGTATTACGTACATACTTTTAACAGTACAATATATTCTACTATGTATTACTGCATTAAGAAAATTTTAGAATGAACTGATATATTGACTGCAAATTTATCTAGTCTACTGTTTTCCTGCAAACACTGTATATCATAAAATTCCCCTAATCTCAAAATTCATGCAACTTTACTAACCTCATCTTAGAAACAGGCTTTGAAGTACAATTGGTTGAATTCTGAATCACACCAATGATGAGTAAAACATAGACATGACAGCAAAGGATGAGTCGTAAATTTCATTTATGTCACTTTTTTTCTGTTACTTTTGTTGTTGCAAAACTTTTGTGAACAGCAGACTTTCACATATGAATTTTAGAGGCTTTCTCACAGCACAGCATTTTTTGTAGCTCTTTGAGTTTTATAGGTCTTTTTTTGTGAGATTTGTAACAGAGACAGTAAAAAGAAGAAAAATCCTCCCTAAATAAGAGCCTTCTTAACACTATTATCTCTTGAGAGATTGCCCTAATTTGCTCAAATAATGCTTTCACTTCTCCTGTTTTACAGAGTAATTCAGTGTGATTAGTACAAATCTCCGGTTAAAACCTGAAATCCCTACTTGTATAAACCATGCTTCTTTCTTGAGGAAAAAGCCTTTATCACGTATTCTTCCTTCTTATTGATACTTCCAACATGCCCTTACTTCCATTAAATTTAGTAGACTTGCTTAGCTTTATAGCAACTCATATCAAACTCCAATATTTACTTAGACACGTTTACTTGCTTACTATTGTAGTTTTCAGGGTCTTTTAAATATGGAATTACATTCAGTTTGTATTAAAAAAGAATATACCATGGAAAACAAATCTAGTTAATTATACTTTTTATTATTTCCAGGCTTTAAATCTTTACCGAAAAAAATAGATAAATACCTGCTTTTTTACATATCTTCTAATTCATATTAAAAAAATTCCACTTTTTCTTCCACAAGTGATTTTTACTTTGATGTTTCTAGTTATACTGGTACTTCTGCATTAAAGTTAAAGCTTCTCCAACATAATAGAAATTTCAGGAAAAAATATTCTGTGATTCTCAAAGGCAGCTTTACTTAATGTAAAATAAGAAGGCTTCATTATCTGTATGGAGACAGTTGCTTCTAAAACAGTTTTGTGAAACAACAGTAAACAAAAAGGGACTCATTTATAAAGTAGAAAAACAGGGAAATAAAGAAAAATTGTCGAACACTCACTGTGTAGTACTCTTGTGGCATGAAACAGCATTTTGCTTTGTCAGTAAAAACAAAGCTGAATGTAGTGACTTCCTAACAGAAAAGGAAATTTACTTTTTGCTTACTCCCTTATCAAAAGACAACATGACTGAGAACATTCTGCTTATTTTTTAATTATAAATCTAGACTTCTTTTCATGCTCCGTTCTGCCATTATGTCTACTGGAACTTGGGGTGACAAGGAATCCACCACCTCTGCTGAAGTGTTATTTCTTTCAGGATAGAAAGTGAAAACCTCAACAGTACTCCTCAGAAATGAGCCTACCTTGAATGCATTGATGCAATTCCTGTGATATAACCTTATTAACCAAGTTCATTACACTACACATTATTCAAAACTGTTGTTAGAATCGCCTTATTTGCTGCTGATTTTTTTAGATGAAAAAATCTATACCTGGAAAAATAAGCCATGACGTATATGTACTTGATGATAACTTCGATGTGTTATTTTACTTAAATTCTCACTGAGACTGCATTTCCTTTGGTGTCTATCCTGTACCAGATACTCTATTTTTGGATACGCAGTATTTTAGACTTACTGCAAACCTATTATTGTCCCTCAGCCTTACACATCCCAGGGGAGCACATAATGTAGAAAAACATATGGTAAGATGAGAGAGATTGTTTAAATAAATAAGAATCCATTGCTGTAGGTTAACTGCTACTTTTCATATGTGTGTCAAAAACAATGTAAAGACTTTAAAATGAAAAAAATACTTTAGCAAGCTTTCTTTGTGAGATAACAATATTAGCATCTTGTAGGAGACTGGCAATTCAGATGATAAGTGCAATATAGTTAATAAATCGCAAGAATGTCCCAACATCACTGCATAATTCTATATTTTTTATAAGATGCTGATTCCTCAGTTCTGTTTGTTGGGAATGACTTGAATTTGAGGTTCAGTAAAAGATTCAAAAACTCTTTAATTGCATGCAGATGGCAAAGATGAATAGAGTCAGCATTCCAAGTGAAAAAGAGTTCTGTCCAGTGCCTTAGATGGTATTTTCCAGAAGATGAAGACATCTACGTTGAGTTTCGGAAATGAACAAATGAATAGTTTAGATCGTGCTGATCTGATTCGCTTCACTAGGACTTTTTCTTGAACATTTATGAAATTAAATTGAAGAAACATAAGCAATGCATTTTATAAACTGAGATAGCTCTGTAGAGTCACAGTTCTATTACAGAAAAATACTACAACAAGGGAATATTAAGATTACATCCAAAGTTCGCAAAAGGGCAGGCCTTTTTGCCGGTGCAGCCACCCACCCTATTCACATAGAAAACATGGTACCTTGCAGAAAGTAAGTCAGGAAGTAAGCAGCAGTTTTAGATATAGAGTTTCTCCTTTACTTCATTTGGTCTACACCTAAAAACAAAATAAATCCTTTCTTCTTTAATGTAATCCAATATTTCTTATTACTATGCCTTGATGAAGCAGAAGTCCCATATGACAAGATGGGTAGTCATTTTATGCACAAAATCTGGGTGGACAAGGAAGAAAATATGAAATGTCTACATAATAAATACATTATTACCACTACTGCTAATCGACTCGTCGACTCAGGGTGGGGGGTGGGGAGGAATGGATAATTTTATTCAGCCATACACACTATTAAGTTACATGCTGTAAGGGCACATTCTTTGTAAAAAATAAAAAATGCCTTTCAGGGAAAGTTGCCACTGTTACAAAACAGTTTCTAGAATATATCCTATTTCTCAAGTGCACACAGTGCAATGATAATTGTTGAATGACAGAAATTTGAAGGAAGAAAATCAGCCCCTTCCCTTGAAGTGAACTTAGTGATTTCTGACGCATCACTGGTGGACTGTTAAGACTAAGACTCTTAATTCTTACTGATAAGAAAACACGGTTCGTCTTTACTAGAAAAAGTATATGCTGCTATATATGTGCCATTTTTTTTGTTTTTCGTAACCCATTCCTACTCCAGAAGACTGCAATGTGTTTTTCTTGTCCTTCAAAAAATCAAGCAGCAAACTGCCTCTTCTGTTGAACAGATTATTCTCCTGTCATCTTACTGATGCTTCCACCTGGCTCAATGCACTCTGGACTACAGAAAGGCAGCACTAGAGGTGTGTCACACCAAGGCTCTTTGTCTGGCATCTGACCTACATCAAAGTCTTTTTGATACCTCTTGCTCTATTCTGTTTTCATATGTATTACTAGAGTCTGTTGCACAATGAACAGATGTTCCCCCTACTGTGCTGTGAGATTGTTTTAAATGACTTTTTCTAGAACAGATGTTCTCCTACCTGCACTTCATTTTGTCTAGTTTTTATGGGCTAACAGATGACAACTAATTCTTGCTTAAATTTAAGGACAAATGCTCATCAGGGAATCCCACTCAGGCCATGTGCCATCATTCCTAGTCATTTGAGCTAGCTCAGGGTAATACTGTATGCCAGAATACATTGATGTATAAATAATAATAATAAGTAGAAAAACAGTATTCTCAGGAGCTAGGCAGGGAAACTATCAAATTCAAACCACGGTAAGTCCACATTCAAAATTAATAGCCTGCAACCAGGCAAAATCACGAGAGTCAAATACCACAGGAGAGTTCAGAAAAAAAGAGTCAGGGCCAGTAAAGAGGCTGAAGTGGGGCAACAAGTAGACAGGTGCAGAGGAAATAGAAGAAATGCATAGGAGAGATCAAAAAACTTAGGTATATCTGCAACATGCACCTGGTAGAAATCCCTTAAATGCCAGCTGAGCATAACAGTCCACAGTGTTTCTGCGAACAGCTGGCTCATCCACAACAAATTAGCTGTTGGTGAGAAAAAGCAGGCAAGGGTGATCAATAGTTAACTGTTAGGTGGATGCCAGAGGCTTACAAATCCCCAGTAAAGCACACAGTCTTTCTACACAGAAATACTTAGGACTTGTTCACTAAAAAGAAACTGCTTGCCAGGAAGAGTAACAAAATAATATCATTTTGAGATCTGGCATAAAAACAAGTGAAGTTTTTAAGGAATAAAAAGAAACTAGCAAAATGAGTGTTTGAAAGTTGGAAAAGGTGCTCAGCTGCAGGTCTGTTATCATTTTATCTGCTCTAATTTATCTGTCCTACTACCTAGTCGGAATACAATTTATAAATATTGCTGGACTTCATGTGTGCATTTCTACAATGAATGTATCTTACTGATTCATCACAAAAGAGTAAAAAAAAGTATGACAAGTGAACTCTATTATGTGCCAATTTAGAGATCTAAACACTGAAAAATTCAAAAACTTTTAACAAATAGAAGTTTGCAAGCAGTTTTTAACAGAGTCCTTCAACAATGGAGAGTCCTCAGAAAGTATTTTGGGGGTGAAGGTGGAAGGGAAGAAAGGCATATTTTAATTCAAATCTTGAAGAATCTCAGTCATTCAAGGGATGCATTTGTGCAATAAGCCAGTTATTGATAGAGAAATATCATCTTCTGTGGAAAAGCCAGGGTAACTCAACAGTTTTACATTTTGTCATCATTCATGGGTAGTTTCACATCAATAATAAATATGAGCTACAGATTTCCACATCAAACCTATCTGCATTAAAACTGAAGCTAACTTAGAGCATGGTATTGAGCATGGAATAAGATGCCCCAGAGCCATAAATCCATTTGCGTTTCTACTTTGCTTTGTTGAATTACAGTAGAGGAGGCCAGGCACAGTACAGAATTTTGTGAATGTTTCACTTTTCCTACTGTCATAATTTACATTTTTAGTGACATTTTTATTTAGCTATGATTACTAACGTAAAACAGACTGACTTACTGTGGCAGCCATCACTAACATGTACTAGCTGGGCTTCAATAGAAACAATGTCATTTAACTCTCGCTGCTGTCCTAATTGACAAATCAAGGTCACTTAAATGTCACTAATCTTTGTTTTCTTTGCTGTAATGCCTGCTTTTGTAGGTTTTCTATGTCTTTTTACTGTAAGAACCGTGGTGGCCTGGTATGACAGAGACAGCAGTTACAGTCTTGATTATAATAACTAGTGAAGTTCTTATCAAAATATATGCTTTTACCATCCTTTACTGTAAATTTAGCTATTAATACACATATTCTCATATGAAACTGAAAGGATGGATTTTATCAGTTTAATGATTGAGCAAATTAAAAGCTGGTTCTCATATCAAAAGGAACAAGATTCACCAATCTGTTACTATTTCCTGGAAGTAACAGCAAATGTCTTCTCCCTGTTAATGTGAGACTGTTGTTAGTTTTAAATACCTGTATTGTCAGAACA
This sequence comes from Caloenas nicobarica, assembly GCF_036013445.1. Lineage (NCBI taxonomy): Eukaryota > Metazoa > Chordata > Aves > Columbiformes > Columbidae > Caloenas > Caloenas nicobarica. The sequence continues at coordinate 34,291,205 of NC_088284.1, forward strand.
CATATTTCTGAAAACTAGGACATCCCTACTATACATTCTTCAGACATATAAAACAGAAAGGCAACCCTAACAACAGGACACAAGCAATATCAGTGCAATAGAAAGATGGTAAAAATAAGTAATATTCGTCACTGTGATGTGTATTCCTATTATTTCTGTCATAAAATTTTCATAGGCATTCCACCAAAGAGAGTTCAAAGGAAGATATTAACAGGATATTTGCAGGAAGCTCTCAAGTTTAAGGAAATGATAGGCCAAAAGATGTAGAAAAGTAGAAAGTATTTCAAAATGTAGCCAATGAGCCGTGGAAGTTGGAAATAGGTGTTGGGCTGCTCAGAACCGAGGAACACCCAATTCTGTCCCCAGTACTGAGTCCCTGCTCTTCCAGAAACCTCTCCTGAAGCAGCCATATTCAAGTCCCATTCACAGCTACTGTTAAGAACAGAACCAGAACAGACTATAATATCATGCTGTGCTCTTCATCCTGGTGCAAAGTGCATAGGAGGTCAATCCTGACCATATACTGAGACCAAGAAGGACATATCGCTTGATAGCTAACATGGACACAAGCACTCATCAAATAGTTTGAACAACTGTGACTGGTATTAATGTACAACGACTATGCCCCCACAAAAAATTCAAGAGTGACTCAAAATATTGTTCTATGACAAAAAAGATCTCTGACTCTTTCAGAGAAAAGCTTTTGGGAAATACATAATGCCATGGTATTATGCCCTGAATGTATTACTGTTTTGCTTTCCTGGTCCTTTACTTCACTTACCTGGATTCCAGTTTGAGAACTTGGTATTTTCTACCCCACTTTTTTTTTTGTCAGTCTTCATCTTTAGCTTTGCACTTCATAATATCAACTCCAACAATCAGAAGACTTTTCCATGTTCTTTCTGGACTGGAAATTGGACTTGCTGCTTGAGAAATAACTGTTCTCCCAAGAAAAATTAGCATGTTGGCTTTTACATTATTGGACACCATAATAATAAATACAAATGCCAGCGAGGACCACAACAGGCAGGTGCTGTGAGATGATAGAACTAATTTAATAAGGTCTCACAATGCCAAAAAAGCAGAAGGTTCTCACTGTGCCACCAGTTATGTTGTGTCGCAACTCACCGTTACACTGCTGTTAGAGAGCTCCTTTAAAAAAGTCTACATATGATGCTAGACCTGAAGCTACCTGACCATCTGTGACACTGTGCCTCTGAAATGGGTTGTTTAGTCTGTAGAAGCCAGCATATTAAGAGTGGCTTGGCATACATTTCCTGCCAGTTGCTGCTCTATTTTGATGTAAGAGCCTAAAAACTAATATATGACACCATAATTGCCTCATATTCCCTAAATGACTGTCTCTTGCAAGTTTCTTACACAGAGCTGTGCAAGAAAAAATATTTACTTAACCAATGGAGACAATCTCATTGCGCTTAGAGTGGTTTTAGTTCAATAAAGTGTTAATTCTTATTCATAATAACTATATTAACCATAATATCTGGGGAACAGATACACATTGTTGTAGGTATTCTTCAGTGAAAGAAAGAAAACTTCGCAGGTCTTTTCCTACTGACTTGATAATTCAAGTGTGAAATGAGAGACAATAGGTAGATGTAGACTGATCTGAAAGCAGTAACAGCAAGGAAATTTTATTTGTCATCGTAACAGATAGTAGACACAGCATACCACAGCGCAGGATGCCTTTCATAATCACTTCAGCAGACCTGGACCTGAAGAAAGATAATGAAACAGCATTACAAATGTTTGGAGGGACTGTCTCCCAGAAATGATGAATTACTTGGGAAAAAGAATGGAGATGACTGTTCGAAAATGTAACATTTCAAGAAACAAGACTGATAAGAAGAAAAACATTATGTATAGGATGATGATTTGCTCTAAAATGTCTGAAAGTGATTAAAAGGGTCTTATATTTGATGTGGTACAGTGGAGCACAAGAAGTTTGCATTTGTCTTCCCCAGAGTAAAGAATGTGAACTTTGGCAAGTGTTATGTCTGAGCAAAGGAAAGAAAATGCTCTGTTTCAGACATGTGCAACAGAGCCAAAATGATTAAGCTGTATCAGGATATAGGACCTGCAAAGAGTTTTGAGCCTAAATGACACCCAGGAGGTAGATCTGACAGGTGGGAGAGTAATGTTATCATCTGTCATCATGAAAAAACTTTGGGTTAGGCCTTGAGAAAGATTAAAAGGTTTACTTAAACTTCAGGTTACAGATGGATAATTTCCACTGGGAAACAGATAAAAGAAAACAAATTATTAGTATGCTGTACTTTATCATTATCGGAAACTTATATTGGCCATTACATTTATGCAGAAGTGAGGGGCAATGGAGAACAACAGAATCACAGAGGATTCAAGGAAATTCTGTGAAAATCCCACAGAACCTAAAAAGAGAAAAAAGAGCTTCCCCTGAGGGCACAGCCTGTTCCTTCTTCCCTTGACACTGGAACATCTCTCTGTGGGTAACCTTTATGTACAGCACAGACAGCAAATGGTTTTGTTCTATTTTGGTTTGGCTTTTTTTTGTTGTTTGTTTTTTTGGGTTTTTTGTACCAGAACCTTCCACATAAATAAGAGTGTATTTCAACTGAAATGTCAGAAAAGGGAGTTCATATGCTGGCAAGTCATAAATTTGAATCAGACATTTTAGAGAAAGAAAGATGACTAGAATTACTAGATCTCCAAATGTTACAACTGGGAAGGAGAGGAGGCTGGAACAAACAAACAAACAAACAACAACAAAAAAAACTCACACACATACACACAAGAAAAAAAAGTGTCTCCATTGCAAAAAGGCATGTGTATAAATGCAGGATAATTCTGTTGTTTCTATACTATATGCTGAATAATTTTAATCTTCTAATACTGGGAAAATCATAAGTTATCAGCTATTTCTTGTCAGTTATTAAAAATGCCCTATTTAAGTGCCATCTAGAAACCAAAGATTAGTAACAAATCTGTTTGTTTAAAAAAATCAACTTATCAAAGAATGTAAATCCCATATATGACAGCTGTATTAGGTGCTATTTTCCCAAATAAAACATCCTACACTAGATGCCACCAAATCCAGTCATTCCTATTATATTCAATCATTAATAGCTTCAACATAGGAAGCATTTTGTAATCTGTATATTTTTTTAAGAGGAACGCTTTTTTTGTGTGCCTCTTGTAGTACTTAATTCAGCTGTAAATTCCTATATTCAATAGAAGTATGTCTGAAGAAAATAAATTTCCTAAGTAACCTATTTTGTCTCACAATTTTTATTTTTAAAAAATTGAATCAAATGGTTAAACATAATATTTTTAGTTGCACGAAATCAAAACAGGTAGCATTTGGAGAACAATTCTGTCTATGGGGTATCAAAATCTAGCTTTTCTACCAGAAATATGGGTGGTTTAGTGGTACAAGAAAGACAAGCAAACAAAAAGACCCCCATGACTGTTTCACTATACAGATAGAGAATGATTTCTCTCTGTCATTGTAGTGACTATTTGGCAGCAGCTGCTACTCTGTAACCCCTTGGTCTTTCTCTATTAGATTCAATCTCAGTGAGACTCACGTATTTACTTTTGTCGACTTCATCTGGCTGCTCGTCTTTAACCTCTTCCTTTGGTCTTCTAACTCACTTCCTTTATTTAAATTTCAGCTGAATCCCCGTTTGTATCTTGTGGTTTGTTGTGTCTATAAAGACGTCTGTGCTTTTTTGCAAGTATAGTTATACTAGTAACATAATTTTCAATAATTTGTTAACTGTGTTCAATCAGAGCCAGAACAAAACAGAATCTGCTTCTGGAGTTTAATTCCTAGCTAAAAATAAAACATTAATTTTTGTATCAGGTAGTGGATGCAAGCAAGCATTCTTTGAAATAGCTAATAAAGTTACATTCCCCAGTTTTCTCCAATATTATATACCTATCATTCGAATAACAAGGCATGATTTTAAAACCACAAGTATACATCCAAGCTGATGATGAAACTTCTTAAAATTAAAGGTCAATGCAAAAGCAGAAAACTTGTTGAAGTTTCTTACTGGGAATAACATATTTTCATACTTAAATTAATGAATCTGTTTTTGTTTGAAATTTTTGTTTAGAAACATATTTACACTATGCAAAGCTAAAAAAAAAATACTGCATGGATGCTAAAGGTATTTTCCTCTTTTGGAAATGGCAGTTTGAAATCATAGCGTGTGCAGTCCAAAAGCCAGGAGAATTTCCTTCTAAAAACTGCAATGGTTAAAATATCAACAGGTCTACATTTCAGCTGCTGACACTGATAACTGAAATGGGACTGCTAGGCCCCATACAGCCAAAACTTCAAAAATTAGTTGGAAAATACACATACTTTTTAAATTGTTCCATCCATTTTGCAGCATCAAAATAAATATCAAATAAGCCTTTAATTTGCATTTTAAAATGTTCTTCATTGCTGGTTAATTAAATATTGATTGTTCAAAGAACATTTTTTGAAAATTAGTAGGAATGCAAGAGATAAGCGAAGTTGCTAACTCATTTATACAAAATTACCTCTGAAACACATAGATAATTACATTCTTACTGTTTGAAAGAACTCTTATTGTTGCTTGATAGGATATTTAGCTTTTTAATTGGTAGTAATAAAGCCAACAGGAGCTTCTTAGTTCTTAGTTAATGTAAACACTTCTGCTCTTGAAGCCAAACTGCGGTTCATCTCTTAGGTCAAGGGGGAAAATGTAACTTTGGATCTATTTCTCTTGCAGTGTGCTATTTCTCTTACACTGAGGCCCTGCAACACCTGGGTGCCCATCTCAGTAACTCAATATACATATCCTTCTAGCAATTTCAGTAAAGCTTTATGTAAAAATTATAGACATTTTACTGCCTAGGAGAGGTAAGACATTATGTTTATAAAGTGCACTATTTTCCCTCGCTGTTGTAGATCCATTTTGGCTTGCTCACTAGCAAACACAAATTCATATTAACATCAGAAATTCAGAAACAGAAATTACTTATCCATAACAGTGGGGTGAAAGAAGAAATCTGAATTTGAATCCAATAAACTTAAGGGACATTCTGCTCCTGTTGTGGATATAAAATCAGTGGGTTAGGTTAAACACTGGCACTATAAACACTCAGCAGGAACCAAAGTTTTTAGGGGAACCCGTGTCTGAAATTCATTCCTGGAAAATATCTTTACTCTCCCTAGGCAGAATATGAGGGAATATTTACATCAAGCATGAAGTTTTGTCCACATGACATCTCTTGGAAAAAAAAAAAATCAGTAGGTCATTACTTAAAATCTTCTTTCTCTTCTCCTCTTGGATGAGCAAAAATATAGGAAGTTGATAAATGTAGGGCAATCCATATATTCCTTTATTTCATGTTTTCTTTACCTACAGTGAGTAAGTACACAGTGGGTTTTAAATGTAATTTCTAAAAACTGTTACTACAAATACATAGAAAAATGAAAAAGTCTTCTTTAACCAAACTGAAGATGAAATTATGGAAATAAAGTGTACTAAGTTCCTCAGAGGTGTCGTATCACTATTGTAGTTACTTGGCCTATGCTGATGACTGGTGGCACTCTTCCTAATAGTGGAGGAAGGATCAGTCAGAAATCAGTAATTTTTATTGTTGAAAAGAAGAAATAAGGTAACTATGCTAGCTCCTCGTGCATCCTGTCCCTTCTCATGCATTTAGAGACTTGTGGCTGGGGGGATGCCAGAAAAGATAATTTATAAGGAATATAGTGGAGTAGGTATCTGTTCTGCTGGCTTTAGTTGTTGGACAGTAGACTTACATGGGTTTTTAGCAGAAGGACTATTAGATTGGGAAGTTTCTAAAGAGCCAGCAGATCAAACAAGAAAAGTCAGAGAGAAGTGTTCAGATGCTTAGCCTTTCAAATGTACACATCCAATCTGCAGATGCTCTCTAACCTCCGGTCTCAGTTTGCAGAGCAGTTGAATAATTGAATGAATCAACATCAATCTGTATTTGCTTCAATTTTGTTTCACATCTTCATGCAGATATATTTGAAACAAAGATTTTTTTTTTAATTTCATATTTTTTTTAGCTCTAGAGAACCTACATAGTGTTCCACAATTTCAGATTGTAAACTGAGCCATCTGATGAACCACAGACAGACAAAATGACTATCTGTATTGGTTTGCAGGAGCTGAGGGGCAGACCATGCTGGCAAATCCTAGCACCCTAATGGGCCCTGCATACAGGAGGCAGTCCACAGCATGGCTCTCTACAAACTTCATATTGCGTTGCAGTCTGAGACCACAAGTCTTTTAGTAAAAAAGACTGGCTGAATTCATGGATGTGTCTGATTCAATTGCCAGGCAAGGGACGCCCAGAACCAGGCACTGTTGTAATGCAAATAAAGGAGTTGGGTGGAGAGACACAGATATGGCCACAGTTTATTGATCCCCTTGTACTTTAGCACAACTGAAGAAGTAGAGCAATGTGATCTTTCCCACTGGTATCTGCAGAGCACAGGCTTGTATTGAAAGAGTTCAGAAACAGAAAGAGTTTGAGCAAGAACCTTCACTTCACACAATATAGATGTATTTAGGGAAATATTTAAGTTTCTGTTATTTCTTTTTTTTGAGGAAAATCACTGTCCCATCCATGGCATGAAAACAAAGATGGATGGGAAGATTTATCAAGAGAGTTAAAATAAGAAAATAGATAACTTTATTAAATCACAGCTGTATGAAACATGGTTAAGTAATTGAAGAGATAGACTCAAGGGCAGAGGAGATTATTTTAGGCAGTCAGAAGTGTATAATTATGAGTAATGGGCTAAATCTGAGCAAAAGAATATTTTAAGGATAAAGCCCAGAAACAAATTGGCTTGGGTAAATCTAAACTGGGGCACTCATATCGTAATGAAGAAGGTTATATGCCAGCTGAAAAGGAAAAATACCCAAGAATATACAAGCCACTCAGCACTCCAGAATAATCTTTGCCAGAAAGTTCTGCAGGAACACAGAGGGAACACCAAGATCTAAATATTTAACATTTTAAAATTCCAAAATATAAGTGATTGAAGAATTACTTATTTTTCATTCTTATATATGGTTTTATCTGCAATATTACACCATTCCCATTCCAATATCATGCCTATCTTTGTATTTAATTTTACCTGGGTGTGACAGAGAGAAACTCATTGGTGGCTGTGTCAGGGTGTGTGGGGACAGATGGGCAGGGCTGGGCCAGGACACTGGCCCATGGCAGGGGTCAGGATCAGGCCCTGTGGATGGAACTATGCTAGGATCAGCCCCAGGATGGCCTCCAGATGGTGGTGGCTCATTCCTGGGCCTTGAGATGACCCTGGTCCCCAGCACCGGATCCTCCGGTGGGGCCCAGCCACAGACTCTCCACCCAGCAAGGGGCATCCCCACACTCACAGCCTGGTGGCAGCAGGCTTGATACACACCCCCATAGCAGTGGCAGGAGTCTGCCCAGGGGCAAGCTGGGGATCGGTGCCACAGGGAGCCCTGGGGCAGGGTCCCTAGTGCTCAGCCTGAGAGCGTGTGTAGATTACACTTAATTTCTGTCACATCTGAGTCATTCACTCTTCAGTTTGTCTGACATTGCTTAACCTTGTTATTTAACAGATCCTCTGTTACACAGGTGTTATGAATTTCAGTTTGCACTGATGAGGAGCAAGAGTGGGGCCAGGCAGAACAGAATTCAAGGGTAGGAGGGATCGCTTGCTTCCTGCTCTCAATCCTCCACACTGCCAGGGAAGCAATCAGCTATTGTAGCTGGATAAAGCCAGCGATCAGCCAAATCTAGCAATGCTCTGGCCACATTCACTTCAACCTATCTTTTTCAAAGTGTAGTTATTTAAAAGTCTGCAAGGATTGCAGTGATAGAGAGGTATGATTCATTTTCTTTGGTTTTAACAGTTTATATTGTCTGATTCTTTTCTCCTATCCATACTCTGTTTCCCCAAAAATAAGACCTACCCTTAAAATAAGCCCTAGCATGATTTTTCAGGATTTTTGAGGATGCTCGAGATATAAGCCCTACTCCAAAAATAAGCCCTAGTTACAGTTCATGAAAGTCAATTTAAATAGTGTGCAGGCAGCTATACATGTAAAAAAGCAAAAATTAATATAAGTCCCTCTCTTATTTTCAGGGAAACAGGGTAGCACTAATCAAACATTCAATTCACATGGGTGTTTCACTCAAAGGCTAAGTATTATGAAAAACACTATCCCTCTTAGAGGAAGAACAAAACAGTTTTCTCAGCCCGTTCTCCAAAAGACTGGAGGGAAGACAAATTCATACAGTTCCTGAGTTTGTAACATGCATACTGCCTAAATCCTCTCATCATACCAGGGACAGAAACTGAACTCTGAAGAATTGCCCACCAAATCTTCAGAAATACCTGACTTATTTGGCTAGTTATGAGACAGAAAGGATATAAATGCACAGTGAAAAATGTGCTGTACTATATTCTGGATGGTCACTGCAGTAGACTCTCTGCTGCATGCACCTGAATTTTTGATATTCCAACTCATGTTAGCATAAAAGACCCTTTGAACCCACATAAATGCAATGGCAGCAAAAAAAAAAAAATGAGCTATGTCTGCTCTAGGAGTGACACCACCTCCAGTTCCTTATGTGATTTTTATCTCCCCTCACTTCTGGAAACCTCAGGCCTTACCCTATTCCAGAAATTCTTTAGGAGATGTCCCCATAGTTTTCATAGATTTGTGTATACCTTTCTTTATTTTTAAGCATAAAGCAGCAAAATGGTACTCTGTTTGCAAGGCTGCTTCTCCCATACACTTTTTTCATCATCTCCAAAATGTAGTCACTATTTCAACTTCTAATTAAAAAATATAGTTTGAGCATATAAAAAAAATACTATATATTATCCGATGACTAGCCAATAGCTCTTATGAGAGCTTTATATTGACAAGATCATGCAACCACCAGTCAAGCACAGAGTGACTCATATTTTCAGCCGTGATTATCAGATAAAGTAGTTCAAGCTAGCTATATAACAGCTTTCACTGGCAATATTATACCAAGAGGACTGCTTAAACTGAGGTTTACAGTATATCTGGTACATTTAGGTAATCACATTTCTATTCAAGCCCTGCCATGACCCCAGATTCAAGTGAAAATAAGAGTCTATGCACATGATAATCCTGCTGGGTTATGTAAGGAAGTGATTAAGGATTCCACTATGTCCTGTCAGCTCTGAGCGCTAATTCCAAAAGCACATTCTGCTTTCTTTGGCAGATTTTTAAGAGAGTACATGTCCTAAATGACTGTTGGTCTGAATAGTAATCTGAACTATTGCACTCAAAATTTTATAAAACACTGCTAACAATGGTTATTTAAATAGTATTAATTTAAATGTTGTATATTACAAATTTATGGCTTTATTCTTAGCTTTAGAGTCTGAAATTTCCTGCCACCTCTCCACATGAACAAACATTCACAATGGTACATCTTTAATTTTCAATACCAAGAAAGTAAATTAGATTCTAAATTCAGGTACTTTCCTTTGTAGCATCCCAAGTCTCACACAGGTATAAACCCAGGGGTAGAATGTCTAGGTATTAACTTGCATAGTAAACACAAATGACTCCAGATCTAATCTTTGAATCTCTGTAAGGGTCAATTCTTAATCTCCTGGAAATGAGACACAATGGAAAACACATTGTTTTAGTTCACAGCTTCTTTAGGGTTTTTCAGTTTCAAATTACTATTAAGGTCTGCAAATGTGCAGAATTTCCTGAATCCCTAGTCTTCAGCATTTCCGTATATAAAAACTATCTGTGTGCAGGAGTGAGGATTCCTGCCTCTTGAATTCGGTTGCTTTCTAAAACCTCATTTTCTTTTTTTAAAATTTTTGTTTGGGTTTTTTGTTGGGTTTGGTTGACTGATTGTTTTTTTCCCTGTTAAATTATACTGGGAATACTGTTTTCTATTAAGTTTGGAAATACAGGCAAATACCCAAAATCTAAGTCATAGTGTTTAAAATGTGGCAGTACAGCACTTAAGATCTAAGAACGGAGCTTTTGACTTTGTCCTTTTCAGTCCAAAGTCACAAGGAAATATTAAATATCTAAAGATTAGAAATCATTTGGTTTATGCCTGGCATGTGTGACCCCTATATCCTACCTATGGACTCTCACAAGTGAAGTAGCTTTATCCACTAATATATTTTTAGAGCACACCTAGGTCAGTGATGATATAAATAAAGTAGGGTTGGAAACACAGTAGCATGAAACACAAGCCTAAAACAAAGAATCACACTTAAATTCCTTCTTTTTCTTCTCTATAGTTACAAATGATAATCCATGCTATGTACATTCTATTGAAGGTTATCTGACAGTAAATCATGGATGAGTGCTTTCTAGAAGTTTAAACCATTCTGTAATTATATACTTTGCAGTCTGAAATTGAACTGGAGGACTTTTTGGCACAGACTGTTGTGGAAGTTGAGATTATAACATGGATCAGAATGAGTCTAAATTAAATCACAAAGAGTAGATTTCTTGTTCATTATCAAACATAATGATTTGGAGCAACAATTGACTCAATGCTTGGAGGTGAGACCATGTGAAGATCCTAACCTAATGAAAAGCATCTTGAACATTATATTAAGGCAAAAACCAAGAGTCTTTCTTTTTAACTTTCCATGTTTATTAACATGTCACTGTCTAGCATAAAATCATATTTTTGTATCATGCTTTCACTATTTTTAATCCCTCTCCTGAGCTTTGGATTCTGGACACTATCGGAAACAGAGATAGCATTTCACAGGAAACAACTAAAATAAAAATTATTAAAACCAGTGTTCCCCTGTGACCCAAATATCCAAAATATATAAAATATATAAAATAAAGGATCTAACATCAACAACTCCTATACGAGGATATGGAGTATTTTGCTGTACTTATGCAAAGGACTAGCTTTTATCTGTATTTCCACTAGAACAGCTTCCTTGCTTAAGAAACCAATATGATCTGTAGTAAAACTTAGTCTTGCTATTAGCATAAATTCTGAATACTACATCAGAAAGGCATTTTTATAAGTATACAAGTACAATTGCCTTTCTGAGAAATAAATTTCTTCTAACACCAAAAAACGAGTCTTTAAATCAGTTGTACATGACACATTTTCATTGGTAAAACATGCAAAATGTCTCAGTTTTGGAAAGAAAGTTTAAGAGTCCACAGGGAAATTTGATTTAAAATAGCATTCTCTTCTCCCTCTAATTTTTGCTTCCAGTTCTCCAAAAATGTATCAATTAGCAATTTTTTAAAAAATTTTCCCGCCTTTTCAAAATTTAATATATTTTCTAAATTTCTAAGACTTGAGAGTTTTTGAAGCCTTCAGAAGAAGGGGGGTTTCTTTATCATTTCATATTGCGAACACCTTTCATTACTTATTTTTGCTGTTATCACTGAAGATTAAGCCAAATACACTGTTATTTATATCCCTTTAAAGTCCTTCAATTTGATCATTTCGGAAAAAGATTGAATTGGTTTTACTCCTACAATCGTTTTCCCAAAGATTTATATGAATATATTTTTGAGAATAGTGACATTTCTGAGCTATTCAAAGTGCAATTTGGCTTATTGTTTTATTTATGTATTACAGTTGGCATTATTATTTCCTAAATTAAATATAAATATAGCTACGATTTTACAGCAATTAGGATGAGACACAGATGTGTGTATTAGTACCATCTGATTGTGCAAATGACTGAACATGAACAGAAGGTTTACAGGATGCTGATATTAACACTATAAACACTTTTTTTTAAAGTTAAGTCAGGATGAGAATTTTTTTCCAAAGTATTTAGTAGATTAAACTGTTTATGTCATGTTACAGTCTCATAACAACAAAAAATACAGTACCAGTACCAAATGTAACAGTTTTGTATGTCAGTCTTCCTCAGATATATCCACTGATAAACATTTTACTCCTCTGAATTTAGGGCTATCATTTTCTTATTCCACAAGATGCAAGTACTAATCAAGATAATCACTACCATGTTCAATGGCCATTCATTCTGATGCTATTAATGCAACTTAAAAACATATCATTTACCTATTTGCTGCCAAGATTCTTAGTACAACATGGGAGCACTAAGACATGTAAAATACTGACTTCTAGTAATAAAAAGTATTGATTCTAGCAGATACTGATGATAAATGAAAATGAAAGGCAAAGTATAGATACATTTGAGAGCTGAAAGTCTATGGGTGAGAATTAAGGGCCAGGCTGGCAGGGGTGATACTGCTGTGGGTGTCTATGACAGGCCACCAGATCAGAGTGAGGAAGTTGATGAGGCCTTCTACAGGCAGCTGAGAGCAGACTCTCAATTACAGGCCCTGGTTGTCATGGGGGATTTTAACTTCCCTGATGTTTGCTGGAAGGACTACTCAGCCAGCCATCCACAGTGCAGGAGGTTCCTCCAGTGCCTTGACGATAACTTCCTGATGCAAACGGTGGATGAGACAACTAGGAGAGGAGCGCTGCTGGATCTCATCCTCACTAACAAGGAGGGTCTGGTTGAAGCAGTAAAGGTTGAGGGCTGGTTTGGCTGCAGTGACCATGAGATGGTGGAGTTCAGGATCTCATGTGGCAGGAACAGAATACCAAGCAGAATTGCAACCCTGGACTTCAGCAGGCCAAACTTTGGCCTTTTCAAACAATTGCTAGAGGAAATCCCATGGGCAAGGGTACTTGAAGGCAAAGGAGCCCAAGATAGCTGGTTAGCATTCAGGGACTGCTTCTTCCAAGCTCAAGATCAGAGCATCCTGACACCTAGGAAGTCAAGGAAGGGAGCCAGGAGACCTGCTTGGTTAAACAGGGAACTGCTGGGTAAGCTCAAGTGAAAGAGGAGAGTTTACAGATCATGGAAGGAGGGGCTGGCCACTTGGGAAGAATATAAGGCTGTCGTCAGAGGATGTAGGGATGCAACTAGGAAAGCTAAGGTCTCCTTAAAATTAAACCTGGCGAGAGGGGTCAATGGCAACAGGAAGAGCTTCTTCAAATACATGGCAGATAAAACAAACACCAGAGGCAGTGTAGGCCCACTGATGAATGGGGTGGGTGCCCTGGTGACAGAAGATACAGAGAAGGCAGAGTTGCTGAATGCCTTCTTTGTCTATGTCTACTCTGCCGGAGGCTGTCCTGAGGAGCTCCATACCCCTGAGGCCCCAGAGGAAGTCGGGACAATGGAGGAGTTTGCCTTAGTTGATGAGGACTGGGTTAGGGAGCAATTAAGCAATCTGGACATTCATATATCCATGGGTCCTGATGGGATGCACCCACGGGTGCTGAGGGAGCTGACTGAGGTCATTGCTAGGCCACTCTCCCAAGTCTTGGGAAATGGGTGAGGTGCCTGAGAACTGGAGGAAAGCAAATGTCACTCCAGTCTACAAAAAGGGCAAGAAGGAGGACCCAGGTAACTATAGACTGGTCAGTCTCACCTCCATCCCTGGGAAAATGATGGAACAACTTATCCCTGGCACCATCTCAAGGCATATCAAGGAGAAGAGGGCAGTCATTAGGGGCTGTCAACATGCCTTCACCAAGGGGAAGTCATGCTTCACCAACCTCGTAGCCTTTTATGAGGACATAACGAGGTGGATAGATGATGGCAATGCGGTGGATGTGGTCTACCTCGAATTCAGTAAAGCATATGACACAGTCTCCCACAGCATCCTTGCTGCTAAACTGAGGAAGTGTGGTCTGGACAGTCGGGTAGTAAGGTGGGCTGTGAACTGGCTGAAGAAAAGAAGCCAGAGAGTCGTGGTCAATGGGGCAGAGTCTAGTTGTAGGGCTGTATCTAGTGGAGTCCTTCAAGGGTCAGTACTGGGACCAGTAGTATTCAATATATTCATTAATGACTTGGATGAGGGAATAGAGTGCACTGTCAGCAAGTTTGCTGATGACACAAAACTGGGAGGAGTGTCTGACATGCCAGAAGGCTGTGCTGCCATCCAGCAAGACCTGGACAGGCTGGAGAGTTGGGCGGGGAAAAATTTAATTAAATATAACAAGGGCAAGTGTAGAGTCTTGCATCTGGGCAGGAACAACCCCAGGTTCCAGTATAAGTTGAGGAATGACCTATTAGAGAGCAGTGTAGGGGAAAGGGACCTGGGGGTCCTGGTGGACAGCAGGATGACCATGAGCCACCATTGTGGCCAGGAAGGCCAATGGCATCCTGGAGTGTATTAGAAGTGGGGTGGTTAGTAGGTCGAGAGAGGTTCTCCTTTCCCTCTACTCTGCCCTGGTGAGACCTCATCTGGAATGTTGTGTCCTGTTCTGGGCCCCTCAGTTCAAGAAGGACAGGGAACTGCTGGAGAGAGTCCAGCGCAGGGCCGCAAAGATGATTAAGGGAGTGGAGCATCTCCCTTATGAGGAAAAGCTGAGGGAGCTGGGTCTCTTTAGTTTGGAGGAGACTGAGGGGTGACCTCATTAATGTTTATAAATATATAAGGGTGAGTGTCACAAGCATGGAGCCAGGCTCTTCTCGGTGACAACCAATGGTAAGACAAGAGGTAATGGGTTCAAACTGGAACACAGGAGGTTCCACTTAAATTTGAGAAGAAACTTCTTCTCAGTGAGGGTAACAGAACAGGCTGCCCAGGGGGGTTGTGGAGTCTCCTTCTCTGGAGACATTCAAAGCCTGCCTGGACACATTCCTGTGTAGCCTCATCTAGGTGTTCCTGCTCCAACAGAGGGAATGGACTAGATGATCTTATGAGGTCCCTTCCAATCCCTAACATTCTGTGATTCTGTGATTTATTTTGAAGACTGAGACCAGGGTAAAGATATCACTCAATATCATGCAAGAGACCAAATAGAACTTTAAATAAAGACTGCATGTAGCTTGTGTCTTTGACTGTGAGTGACAAATAAGAATATCAATTAAAAGCATGGCCATTAGAAAACATCTTCAGCAGTTTTGTAGTTGGCTTTGAAGGAATGATAAGGGCAGCAGAGCTTTCTTTGTTTCTTCTGTTTGAAAGCAATAAAATGATATAATCCTATGACTTTGTTATTATTTGGCCAGAGCTGATTATTTTTTTGTCTATAGAGAAGAAATTTACATACAAATAATTGTACTAATCATGTCTAGACTCACACCACTGAAAACCATGGAGACAGGTAGTTAACAAAGTTGATAGCAAACTAGCTTGTCAATGTGTGTTTCGGGTGCACTACTGCTCTGCAAATGAAAGGCCTCACACATTCACACTTATTTTATTCTTAAATCCATTCATTCCTACAGAAGTACAAATACAATAGCATATAATTTCTAACCTAAGGAAACCAGATAATACAGAACTTCCTTGAGTATTTTAATTTATTATTAACCGTATCTGTCATAGTGGAGGTATTTATGGTCTATATATATGTATCATTCTGTTACATAGAAAACAGTTCAAGATGCCCTCTGGCAACTTCCTGAAAAAAAATGTGCAATACTGAAAATCATTATCCACTGTGGGATACCCCTAAGGGAATATCAGATGTACATCATATAATAATTGAATTTACATCATATCATCAGTTTTCCAGTCCCAAAAGAGCTGTTACAGAGAGACAAAAACCCATCAAAGTATTGTACATTGCACAGCTGTGTATGCATAGTGTGAATGCAGACCACAAGCTGTTCTTTTGGCTGCTTCTCCAATTGTCTTTGGTATCTCTTGGGAGAAGTCAGTTCAGGTGTTCAGCTGAAAAAAAAAAAAAAAAAGAAAAAAGTGGTGCAAAATTTATGGCCACTACAACAATTGTAGCTATCTGTCAGTCATGAAAGTTTTTCCTCAGACAGGTCTGAAACACACTGTATATTTTAAGATTACATTTTTAAAGTTATCTAGTCTACTGAGCAAAATGAGGCATGTAGAGCATGATTTTTAGAACAAGTGGAAATGGTACACTGCTAGTGTGCATTTAGTGGTAAGACTTCCCATAGATTTGATAAGGGTAAAAGTTCTAATGTCACTAAATATTTTTTTAAAATGTCTAGAATAATTAAAAAATGCAAGTGTCACTGTATTTGGTGTGTGTTTTTAGTGGTCAAATGTAGTTTCCAACTCTTCAAAATATTCCACAAGAAAATTGGACTTTTGCCAACATTTTTAAGGATCAGTCAAGAAAAGTGAAGTAACATTTTTTGCTTGGCTGAGTAACTAATACCAAGACTACCTAATGTCTCAGGATGATGTTAATTATTTCAATGTATTGCACCCACTTCAAATATATTCAATATAGCCAGGCTAAAGACCTGTTGTGTGGCAAACAGGATTCCTAACAAGCTGTATCAAGATTATTTTGACAAGTCTCTTCCAAGAACTACAAATTATTTCAGGTTTCTTTCAGTCTTTCATGGTGTAGATAATGTGTTTGTCCTGCATACTATTAAGCCCTGGGGAAAAAAAAAATAATTAAAAAAACAGTTTTTCCATTGAATTTTACTGAAGACCTCCGTTGTCTATATAGTGCATTGACTATATAGTGTCTGCATATTATGAGAATAAATGTATTATGAGAAGATACCAAAAATATAAAGGCATAGAAAAGGCATCATCTCTTTCATTGAACCAAACTAAAACTTGGCTTGATTCAACATTTGTACCAGACTGAGGTGCCACAGTGACTACAGTGTAATAGCTGAAGTATGCGTGCCTTCACACATGTAGATTATTAAGCTTCTTTTAGAGCAGAGGAATATAGAAATGCTTGTGGACTTTTCCAGCATTGTGGATTTCACCAGCAATTTGAAATGTCGAAAAGTGTTGTGCCTTCATAAGACTATAAAACAAGATGCTGAGGTCTTCATTTGTCTATTAGGCCAAGTTTATGAGGATCTCAGAGGGTAATATTCAGTCGGCAACACTCAAGAAACATAATCTCCAAAATGTTTTTAAAAAATAAGGTAATGAGACTGGAAGAATCATGATATAAGGAAGTACGTAGACTGATAAAATCAGAAATTCACTATCAGAGATGAAGAGTTGATTTTTTTCTATTTAAATTTAAAATGTTTCTCTAGAAATCATGAAGCAAATTTTTAATGTTCATAATCCATTACTATAGTGGAAGGGTATTATAAGTCAGAGGAAATGCTACTTCCCATGTTGTATTTATTTCCAATTATGTAAACTTGACATTTGAATTCCTCAGAAAAACAGCTGTGTGAGTCGTAAGCTTACTTCACAGCTTGCTTGGTTGTGCTATTTTTTTTTTACCTTGTCATTAACTAGGGAAAAAAAAAAAGGTAGAATGAAAAGCATTTAAAGGTTGGGACTCTTTTTAATTCTGCCTCATCAAAATGAGGTTTATGCATATACCACTTAACTCCCCAGAGTCACAGTGACAGTCAACACAGTAACTATGAGCATCAAGACATGTCAACTAGCAATCAGGTTCCAAGCAAGAAAAAACAATGGTGTTTCACAGAAGAGCCACGTAATTCAAGGTCAAAAAATGTTATGAACGTTGAAGTAAAAGGGAAATTGGATGAATTATTGGAAAGATAACCTGCATTTGATGATTAAATATACAGAACCCGTATTCAGCTGAGGAAATCTTCTGAGATGAAAATAGCAGAGATCTGGAGCATATTGCAGACACTTACTGACCTCTTTTTATGGCATCTCCTTGTGGTACTACATATTCAGGAAGATGTCAAAGCATCATCATGCCCTGTCACAATACTTGATTCTGGGGGGGTGGAGAGGGAGTATGGAAGAGTGTTGAGTAGTAGTCTCAAAATCTCTCTATTTAGTACCCGTCTTCTGGGAATTCAGAAATAGATCAATATCCCTCTTAACTAACCATAACACAGAGTTAACTGTTTGTACTTAGCAGTACCATGACTTCCCAAACACCTCAACATAGAATTAAGTGCCAGTGAAGAGTTCAACATGGAATTAATGCTGAAAAGCCTCCACCTTGATATTTGATTTTTATCTGTAATAATCCCAGAAGAAATCTCAGGTATCATTTAATGTTTAATTGAATAGATCCTGAGCATTAGATTAGGAAACAAAAACGAAATGTTTTTTTTCTTTGAGTGAATTTGAGCTACTCAGAGCTTTGTCAGTTATCTTGGAAAATTTCAAAGACACGAATAGAATGACTAGATATTACATTGAGGGCACATATACAAAAATAGGAAAGCATTTTTACAGTTGTATGCCTCAGCACTGTATTAAAAAGTATTTTTAATTTTCTCTTGGAAGAATTAGATGCTCAGAACTTGTCACAAAAGCAATATCGGTTGTGTGCTGTTCCAAGCACATTTTTTAGTGTAATTCTAATACTGCAATGGGATCATGAGCATAAGCAATTGATATTGATTTCTGTGGGTTATGATGTGACTACTGTTACAAAAAGTGTTTATCTTCTGAGACTTGAGACAACTTCAAGCAAGATATGATTTAATTTTCAGATTAATGTCAAGAAATAACTTTGGCACAATCTTCCATTTGTTTCTTTTAAAACATATTTAGAAACAAAGAACAGAAACCCATGTACACTTGTCAATGTTTTCAGCACTGTACAATCAGTCTTTCATGAAAAGGGGAAATACATGCTGCTAAGGGGGTATGAAGTTTTAAAGTAATATAAAAGCCACTCCTAAGCTCAAGGGCACTGTTTTATTCATCATTGACAAGATTAGCAAGTGGTGAGTCATGACTCTTTTTTTGAATTCATTCACTCACTTTTCATGCCTCTCTCTTTAGCTGCCTAACTTGCAATACCATCTGCTTTCAGCCTTGGTGACTGAAGCTGCCTCCATTTGACACCAAAGCCATGAATATTTAACACCTGCAAACAGAAGCAGTAGTTTTCTCAAGACCAGCACCTAAGCTTAGTGGACATTTGAAAACCTGGGTCTGGATTCTCTCTCTCTCAAGACACAGTCAAGTACCTGTGTGACAAATTCAGTAAACATACAAGCAGATTGTGGTTACTTCCTGGGTCTCAAATATCAGGGTAAAGGTCAATGTTTGGTAGCACTCCTAACTTAGAATACACTTACCTTTTCTGCTTAATGTCTTCTCCCATGCAAGTCTTTGCAGTACCCTAATGGTCAGACAGCTCTAGGGTTGACACAGCTGAAAAACAATCTGGACAGAAAAGGAAGAGAGAAAGGAAAGAGATGCTCCCATTCCATCAGTTTGCCAGCCTCCCTGCTAGGAAGGCCCTACAGACAGCAGTGCCAGGTAGCGACCTAGCAGCCAGAAACAGCAAGTAAGAAATGGCAATACTTAAACTAGGGCTGTTGCACCAGATTGTTCCTTGATCCAGCTTAATCATTCCTTGAGTCCAGACTAGGAGAAAAGGCCTGAAACACACAGTATAGTGTGATAAGAGATGATAAAAAATACTTGAATAGTTAAATTCTTCAAAATTTTATGGATAATTATACTTATTTGTTGATGTCCCAGTATATTGTCTGTTAAACATATTCACAATAAAATTATATGAGTGTAAGTAAATTAAAAAGCTACAGATCTGCACAAAGATAAAATATTATACAGATACATTAATCTCATCCAATAACAAGATGGCCAAAACCAGGGCTCTTTTAGAAATGTTTTCCTTTTTCCACAGCACGTCTTGAAGAATTACCAAAAAAACCAAACCGAAACAAAAAAGTAACATAATCATTTCTGCTCATTCTAAGTTCAATTTCTGACCTCTTTTCACCACCGTGAAAAAGAATTTTCTTGCCTGAAACTTTTTTTTTCCACTTGGTTTCTATGGAGATTCTAGATATTTTCAGGGATAGATTTGTAGAAATTATTTTAATATTTGTTCTAGAGCATGCTCTTTTAACAGAAACATTAACTTGGGAAAAAAATGAATAAAAAGTAATTCTGTAAGATATTCTGTTATACTTTAAAATGCATAATTCAATTTAGCACAAGCTTCATGGTAATGCATAGTGTAGCAATTCTGATGGAATAAGTTATGCAAATAACCCTTAGTGGTATTTTGGAAAGTAATTTGCAAAAGGTAGTCCATATACTATATACACTTTCTCTTTTGCTCATTTGCTACTGTTATTGAAGTGTAGCCAAATGTTTTCTTAACAGTTTACTGACATTACCTGCAGCAGTTAAGAAACAGTTTCTGAGTCCACTCACCAAAGGTAGGAATCTGAGTAATATTTATAAGCAGGAACATCAAAAACCTTTTTAGCTTGAACTTCAGATCTCTCTTACTAAGATTATACATCAGGGCTAGGGGGTGCCCTTCTGTGGTGGGGTATATAAGAACAACTCCAAAAAGAGCTCCATATAGTGTGTTTAAGAAACAGAAGTGATGTAAATAAAAGCCTGTGTTTTAATGCTCAGCAGAAACTGGCCATGTGGAATGTTAAGACTTAGTGGTCAATAATTATTTTGCTGCACCTTGAGACGAGTTTGAGCTCCAAGATAATTAACGCAAAGAGAAGGAAAAGGACGATCCCTTCCCAAAAATTCTTTAATTGTAGCATTTGAAATTCAGTGAATTTCATAATACCCATGCATCCATAAGGCCTTACCTAGCCATTTCCCTAATTGCCTAATTTTTGTACTTTTTCATTTCTCCAAATGTGATAAGAAAGTATGTGAAGGCTTAGGGCTGTCTTTGAAATATTTCTTGTTTATTGCTATGACTTTTATCCTTGCTGTT
Source organism: Caloenas nicobarica (assembly GCF_036013445.1). NCBI lineage: Eukaryota > Metazoa > Chordata > Aves > Columbiformes > Columbidae > Caloenas > Caloenas nicobarica. The sequence goes on from NC_088284.1 coordinate 34,311,908, forward strand.
ATTAATGGTCATTTTCTTTTAAACAATTTCTTTATAGTTGCTTAGAATTTTGATATACTTCATCATCTGGGGCTAGGACTTCCATGCTCATTGGCTACTTTATGCTGGTTCTAATAAATGAAATATTTCTTTAATCAGTTACACTAGCCCTTTCGCCTCACTCCTCCACAGTACTATCTGGCTTTGTAATAATCTGGAACTGAGCAAGAGAGAATTTTCATTTCCTTGCTGATTCTGATATGGTTTCAGATCCCACACATCTGCTTTATCCTAATCCTCATGTGCTAGGCCATTAGTAAAGGCAGTTACCAAGGCTAGAACAACGTTTGCCAAAATGAGAATAATATTTCTTAGCACTGATAAAATTAAATAACTCATAGACATTATTCTACAAACTCCTAATATGAAGCAGAAGGAGGGAAAACAAACATAAGGTAGGGAGTATTTTCTACTTTTTTAAAATTTTGAAACCAAGGTTGTTCACTTATTTTTCTTGGTACGAGAGGATTTTTTTCACCTAACACTTCCACTGTCAAAATCATGAGGCTCTACCATCATTTTCACAATTGCACCATTTCATCAAGCACAAGGAAATACATGTTACTTGTCCTTATCAGATTTACTGAAACATTTGCACCACTCTTTCTGAGGGTACAAATTGGTCTGCTGCCTACTTCAGTGTGTAAAATAAAAGAAGAAAACCCCTTTTTTATTTTCAGTTTCCTGACTAAATTTTACAGTCCCAGGAGGTAGTGAGTCCTTTATTGAGAAATTATGATACAATAAAAACGGAAACCATAATGTCAGAGTGAAATTATTCCTTGTATTTCTAAATGCTGTTAATTTTATCTCAGCCTAGTCAAAATCCCTTCCAATATTTTGTTCAAAGTAGGTCTTACTATGGAGGTAGGATTTACAGATATATCTCAAGACCACCCAAAACTGATTGCAGTTTCTTGAAACTCAGCTCAGACTGTTCCTTGCTTAGGTACATCCTTCTAAGAATGTTATTGTTTTGCAACAGTATCCTATGTTAATTCTGCTGTCCATTTATTTTCCAAATTTAGACCTTTTTGACAATTTTTTATTTAAAAAATCAATTAAGTCAAGATCTGATTCTAAGGTGAGGCTGTAATTTTTTTCATGTGTAAGGTTTGTTTTATAACCATCACTAGCATCTTGGCTCACTCCATGCTGAAAAAAAAAAATTCTTTCAGACCAAATATGCCATCTGTATTCTTTGAGGGTTTGCAAGAGCTTCAATGTCATACTAATAAAAGAAAATTTCAGCACAGCTGTGACAGCAGCAAAATCACCTGTAAGACATACATCACCAACTGGTCTCCTCACATTACTCCACAGGTGTCAGAGAATTACCCAGCAAGAGAATTTTGCCCAGGCTATTGCTGTCTCATCAGTCTTTATTTTTTCCAGATTCCTTGTTGCTTTCGATATTTGATTTTGAAAAAAATCAATGAGAAAATCTGCAACAATTAAGTATGATCTACCAGCAACGAATGAGATCTGTTTAAAGATCACAATGAAGAGACGAAAAGAGAAGAAACAGCTGCTTGCCATTTGTCTTCATTTTGCATGTCCCATTTTCTTCTGATGCAGCCTCATACACAGACTGCATGTACTAATATAAGATGAACCTGCACACAGTTTAGCACCTGGATATATCACGTGCATGCAACATAGGCAGAGGGAATGTAACATATATCCAATAGTCTTATCAGTCTAAAAGAAACAGCAAATTGAATGTTTTTTTCTTTTCACATTATTTCAATGATTTACCAGTTTAAGGTGCAAAATGCTCCCTTTCTTTCAAAGTAAGGGTCATATTGTTAATGTCAAAATGGTTTAAAGATATTTTTTCACAGTTGCCTCACCTTAATGGAAACACTTAATATTTTTTGAGGTAAGATTTAGACAAAGTACATCAGTAGGAATATCAACCATCACTCTAAGGTTCTCTGTTTCCATCACACATACTGTACAGATCACAAATATTTTTGCTGCTTGTAAAACTGCAGTGTGGCTTTCAGTGCAAACTTTTTCACCTTTATATTTCTAAACAAATTAGAGTTAAGTAATAGTGTTCTGGGGTTTTTTTTGTGGTTTTTTTTCTTTTTATTTCTGGAAATGAGACTAGAAGATGACTAGAGCAAACAGTATTTGGAACAATAAACCAGAATATTTAGTGTTGCATAGAATGTATTACCAGTAACAAGTATGCATTCTGAAACACCTAACTCACTGGCTTCAAAATTTACTAATGTCATCAAATATGCACATTTCCTACTCTACACAAAGTACCTATATACATTTTAAAAAATCATGGTGCACTGTGAAGTGCATACTTCTAGTTTACAGTACCTTGGCAGCTAATAATTTCACAGAAATTTTCTTTGGCTATTTTATGTCCTTCCCAGCTTACAGACTATGAACACTGCCAGAGACTATCTGCCAGAAGATCACTGCAAAGGCTGTCTGTATAAAGGCGTTTATATGGAATGCTATTTATTTTGTGAGCAAATAATTAATATAATCCTTATTTTAAAGTCACTAAAATAGAGTATGCACATAAAGATTACACAGACAAGAAAAGCATCATAACTGCATCCTATTTAACTGATATAAATTATTCTGTACATTTTGGGGCGTGTTCATAGGTCTCCAAATGACTTTCAACATTATCCTTTCCTGTAGCTATGATGTAAACACAGACTACTTGCATCTTGATTTTAAATTTATTGCAAGCTCAAACAAGAGATTGTAAAAGATGATGAAACCAGGCTCTAAAACAGATAAAACTTATCACTTCTATCATTTCATTTCCTTTTAACCACTTCATCCTGTTTGTCATTTGTATTTTTTGCATGGTAACAAGAAGCAAAATGTTAACGTTATTTAATATGCCAGATATTAAAAGAAGCAAATAACAGATTATTACTTTTTGCAGTATTAGGAGTTACACTTCCATTCCTGCCTTCCTGCCCCACTCCCCCCCTACTCCTCACTCCCCTCAAAAAAAAAAAAAAAAAAAGAAGAAGAGGAGAGCCGTACACGAAAATGTCCAGCATGCCAGCAGAGTAGTGGAGTCTTTTTAAAAACTGAAGTATACGTAAAATATGCAGGATCCAGAGATAAAGAAGTGTCATTTGACAATGAGACAACAATGTTTTTGTTTACCTCCAAGTTTAGTGCAGACATTTTCGGTATTTTCTCATAAACCATGCATCTAAACTATAAAAGTTCTTACCATAACATAAATTTGATTATAAGGGCATGTATTTCTTGCTATTTTTATTTTATTTTTATCTGTATTGCTTGCAGAGACTCTGTTTTATTATTCTGTATTTGCCACTAACAGTAGTATATGCATTTAGCAACACAAGTGGTTATACCTCTACAGTAACTAGGTTGCTGGGGGGTTGTGCCTGCCTGCAGGAACCAACCTGCTCCAACTGCAAGAGCACATTTATCAACTTGTGAGCATCATCAATAGAAGGCAGGCAGATACATTTCTTTAGGTCACCTCTGCTGGCCTTCTAGCACTCCCCTTTCTAGGCAATTTATTCAAGTACTCAGTGGAAGATCTTTCACTTTTTCCTGTTGTTTTGTGGAACATCCAATTTTCTCAACTTGGAATCATCAGTCAGATTAATTTTCTCTTCACATCTATTTTCTGAGCTCAGTTTAGGGAGTTTTGTTTAGCACTAAGGATTCACTGCATATTTTTTCTGAATCCACAGTATTCAGAATTAACTATATTGCATAGCTGTGGCCAGAAACGTCACAGAGTCTATTAGACAACAGAGCATGATCATTGGACACAGTATTAATACATTTGTATGAATATTAAAGTGTTTGTATGACTTCTTGAAAACTGTTTCTTTGAATTCTAACATGTGCAATACATTTGTCTTCTGCAGATAATAACACCTTATTCCTGAATTGTGGACCTTACCTCTTTCTGAAAACAGGCACAAAAGGCACTAAAGTTGCCCCCTGCAAAACGCTAGTCAGATCTATTGAACTAACAAAATTGCTGTGAGGCATAATTTTCTCCATATTAAATTGGCATTTCAATAATTATATCACTACTTACTTCTAATAATTATGGGAACTGGTATTGAGTTTGGAGTTTATTCTAGCACAACATGCATCCATCATTTTGTAGAAGTTTCGAACAGTTCTGCATAAACCCTCACCAAGTCTTTCCCTGGCAGTTCAATACTACTATTCTGCAAAGCTCAAGAGAGCAGAGGTCAACTGTCATTGATTCAGTCCAACTACAGCAGAAGTGAGAAAAGTAGCATAAAGAAGTTACTAACAAAGATTAGATAGTTTGTGTTTTAACTGTGACAAGGTAGCTTTGAAAGTATTTCTTCCTTGGTGCAAAAGATTACACGAATATCATCTGCTACACGAGCATGACATATGTAACTTAACTTCTTCAGTGCTGAGGAATTTGGGTACAGTAGGGCACCCAGGATAGCACTAGAAGTACAAAGGTTATTTGCTAAGCAAAAGAGACTTCATAGCGCTTTCAGTACTGTGAAGGCTCTGTCAGAGTGCAATTCAGAGAGCGATGAGAATGAGCAGAGTTATCTGCCAATGACTGTACGTATTATAAAAAATAAAACCTGAACTTGCATCAGCAGCTGATGCAAACAGGCTTGAACAGGGCATGGTGAACAGGAGCGGTGCAATATAAAGCTTTGTCTGTGATTCAGATGAGTAAACAGCAAGTGATTAAAGAGATTGAAAAAAATCTGTCAAGATATGCTAAAGAAAGACAATGGCCTGAAAAACATCACTAAAACAGGAATATATGTAAAACATTCTGTTTAACTATATATTTTTTTCTCATGTATACAGTTTTGTACAAAACTAGTTTATTTAAAAGCTGAAATAATGATCACTGAAATAGAGACTCCCTTCTTTCTACATAGCTCTTTATAGTGATGAAAAAACTTAGAAAATGTTTTGTTTTGCAAAAGTAATTGTCTGGAATAATTTCCAAACTTCACTTATATGACTAGAGCAAGGCTATGAGTATAATTGGTTACACTAAACTTACAAGTAAAGTAACAAGTTAAATGGGAGATTAAAAGTTGACGGAGGCCATGGGTGAAGGGGAGGAGACACAGAAAAACAATATCAGTAATAGCTTACAATAAAAGTAATTTTAGTATATCCTTTGTAAATTCCTGGAAAAAATATCTGAGAAAATGTATAAAAACTAATATGATATGAGAAGGTGCAGCACAGTCTAAGAGTTAGCTTAAATTAGACAACCTGATATGAAAGAAGACATGATGTAAGCCATGGAAAACAGTGAATCTGTAAATACCCTCTTTGAATACACCCCATTTTTTAATATATGGGTTTTTTTACATATGACACCTAGCTCAAGATTGTGATCTACTGTAGGGAAGTGAGAAAGACGTGTCTTTTTCAAATGTAAATGTTTCCTTTGAAGTCTTCCCTTTTAAATGGAGGTAGTGATACTTATAGTACCTGAAATTCAAGTGAATTCACTTATGGAAACTTTATGTGACAAGGAATAACCACTAATCTGACTATCAAAATAAATTAGGATAGACCAGTTTTCATTATAAAAAAGTACCACTAACATTCATCAGTCAGATGAGTATGAAAGTGTTCAGAGAGAGATGTCAGTTTATTTTTACCCAGAGAAATACACGAGTTGTATAGAAATAGTGTGAAATACTGAAATATGTCATCTTGTTATTCTCATTTAGGCTCTTTGAGGTTTGTTTGAAAACTTCCAAACCAATATTTAGATATTATCTTTCTTTTCAAGCAGAACTCTCTCATGTATCACTAAAAACATTCTTAATGCTATATCTCCAAAATAATATTTGTTGCTTCTTCAGAATCTTAATGCTTTTGACATATATTTGTTTTGCCTTTGAATACTATTCACACAGATATCACCATTTTTTGCATTTGATTTCTCATTCTTTGGAAAAGTATCTACTGAATTTAAACCTGATCAGCCATGCTTGTGTGCCAAGATCTTCAATTTTCAACCTTTACCTCCAAAATATTGCAACTTTTCCCCCAGTGCACCATCAAAATAATTTGTTAAAACTTTCATCATCATTTTCTCATCAGATTTGCAAATGGACTCAGAAGCAGGGTTAGGTCCCTACTTGGCATTTCCCCAACCCCAACTCAAGTAAGACTCCTTCATTCCCTAAAAATATTTTTTCTTCATATTGCATCTCTAGCTCACACTTCTTTTTCCCTAATCATGTTCAAAAGCTTCAGGTATGCTATTTCAAAACTACTGTTCTTATTTCTTTGTTAAGCTTCCTGTCCTGTCACGGAAGGATTTAAGGGAATCTATTTATGACAACACATCTGTGGATTTTTTTAAGATTCACTAGGCATCAAAAAAAATGCTTCTTCAGTAATTTATATCAGAGTCTTTTCAATTATTTGTTCTGTGCTGGTAAATCTCTTTTTCTGAAGAACTGCCATATTCTGGAATCAATACTCTAACAAAAATGTCATTATAGGCCACCAGTGGAGCCCCTTTGACTTTTCTACATGTTCTTTAGCGTAATTTTCCTTACGCTAAACAATACTGTCTCTTTCTTTAGCAGTATTTGAGTTAATTATATACTTAATATCAGCCATTTTTATAAAACAATGTAAAGAAATGAAGGTATTCAGTATTCCTGTATGTTTGGATCAGCAACAATTTGCTTCTCTTCACTTTTAGACACAACCTTAGGTTTTTTCTTACTCCATTTTCCCTTTTCTTACAGTAGTATTTGACTGCTTTTTTAATTTTTCATAACAGAAAGTCATTATCTCTTACCTTCCTCCTTTTATATCCATGTGCATGCACCATTCCTTACACTCATCTATGGGGAAACATGTTGCCCTTGCTGTTGTTATTTTTGAAATTCAGTTGAATAAAGATGTCCTGATGTATTCTCAAGTGCTTTTTAAGTTTCCCATGTACCTTAAAATAAAAGAGAGAGATTTCAGAATTACTGTTTGGTATTTAAATTAATCTTGTGTAGCACATTGTTCTCCCAAAAACTGTACTTTTTGGTTTTATTTTTCATGAGACTCTACTGATTAGATCATTATTTTTAAATCCTTAATCTTATTCTACAGCTCTCACAACCTCTTTACCTAGAGAAAACAGGAAGATATGAACAGTTTAACATGGTTCGTATCTTCCATTTTTAGGTTTTTAGGTTTTTTTTCTTTTTCCTTTTGTTAAAATAGCTGCTCCTCAAGAAATTTTCTCCTTCTGAAGGAACTCATGCTCCATACATTTCAAAGTCTTAATGGACCATCTACATCTATTTTTTTCCAGCAGAAATTTGGGGGACAAAATAATCTTCTGTTGCTATAAACTGGTTCTTATAGTTTTTTAGAAAATGTAAAAATTATATAATGATAATTATATTCTCAGTACCAGATGATGGCCATTATATTACTCCTACTGTTCTCCTCTTCTCCTGGAGAAATTCAGGAAACCTGCCTCTCACCTCTTCCTGCACACAGAGGGAAATTTAAAAAAAAAAAAAAAAAAGTACCTACGAGCTAAACTAAATAACAACATCTTTATTTTGAAAGTGGTAACACACTTGATAGCATGAACTTTGTCATAAAATTCAGTAACAGGAGACACTTAATCCTAAAGCCATGACCTGAGTTGATAGGTAGCACTTGCCAAAAAGGTGAGGCAAACAGACTCCTTCACGCAACATGACAATACCAAGGTCACTGCAAGCATAAAGGTCCAGAACTACAAAGAAATTTTTTTGCTAAGTAGTCTTACCAAAAACCTATTTAACAGAAATCAATGTAACTTTTCCAACAAATTAGAAGAAATGTGCTTAGTATGTTTGTTTTAAAAAGGAAATGTTGTCAGTATGTCTAGACTTCATCTATCCCAGTAAAATTCACCTAAAATTACTAAGTTATTTCATCATGAAAAATATTTTCAATATGCAGTAGCAGAAGTACAAGTCTATAATTACAAGATAATTTTCAATCCAGATAATTTTCATTTGGTTTACAATATAATTCCGGAAGCAGTGGGACCACAATGGAATAGCTGAAGAATGAGCTGCAAGTAGATCCAAATCTCTTAAATACACCTTCACTGAGTGCATTTGGTTTATGTGGCAAGGTTTTGGTAGCAGAGAGGGACTGCAGGGAGATGCCCCCATGTCGGACAGAACCAGTTCCAGACAGCTCCAAGACCCACCACTGTTCAAAGTTAAGCCCATTAGCAACATTGGTAGCACCTCTGCGAAAATACATTTAAGAAAGAGTCAAAACACCTGCAAGAGAGCTGTGAGAGAGGAGTGAGAAAATGTGAGAGAAACAGCCCTGCAGATACCAAGGTCAGGGAAGACAGAGGGGGAGGAGGTGCTCCAGGTGCCGAAACAGAGATTCTCCTGCAGCCAATAGAGAAGACCATCGTGATGCAGCCTGTACTTGTGCAGCCCGTGGAGGACTATGATGGAACAGATATCCACTCTGGAGCCCATGGGGCAGGACCCCATGTTGCAGAAGCTGGGTGTGCCCTGAAGGAAGCTGCATGGGGGAATGGAGTAGACTTCTGGCAGGAATTGTGATCCGTGGGAGTACCAACTGGAGCAGGCCACTTCTGAAGTACTGTACCCTGTAAAAAGGACTCATGTTGAAGCAGTTTTTGGAGGACTACAGCCTGTTGAAAGGGCCCATGTTGGTTATCTCATGAAGGACTATATTCTGTGGGAGGAACCCCACACTGCAGCAGGGGAAGAGAGTGAGGAGGAAGAAGCAGCAGAGATAAAGCATTTTAAGCTGACCACTGCTGTCCCTATTCCTCATTCACCTTCATGCTTTGGGGGATGGAGGTAAAAGAGCTGTGAATTTGAGCCTGGGAAGAATGAAGGAGTGGGAGGAAGGTTGGTTTATTTTTGTTTTATTTCTCACTCTCCTACTCTGCTACAAGTAATTGGTAATAAATTAAATTAATTTCCACATGTTGAGCCTGGTTTGCCTGTGGTGGCAACTGGTAAGCAATCTCCCTGCCCTTATCTCAAGCCATGAACATTTCTGCCCCTGTCCTGTTGATGGAAAGAGAGTGATAAAGCAGCTTGGTGGGCACCTGGGGGCCAGCTAAGGTCAATTTCACTATACTGAGTTAAATCCTTCAACAGTTACAACACCAACACGGATTGCCTCAGCCAGTATTGCAAAGGTGGATTCATTGCAGGTTAAAGCTTTAGATATCCATTTACTTTTGAGGCATGAGTGTGGGAAAGCAGCAATTCTGGAACATTTATTTCTGATCTCTTCCTGTTTGTGTCTTGACTAGGTTGTCTCAACATTTGAAAGGGGCAGTGTAATCTGCTCTGAGTGGGAACAACTTAACTGATGTAAAAATATTCCTGAGAGACATTCCTTTTCCTGGTGTAACAGGTATTCAGGACTCATTGCATAATTCCTTCGGGGTAGGACCATCCACCTAAGTTAACAGGTCACATTCTCACACAAGGCTGTAACTACCACAATGTTGTAAATTACTACCATTTTCAGTGGCAAGTAGTAGTTGTATAACAGCAAAATAGTACTTGACTGTTATGTAACAATAAAATATAACAACACTAAAGTTGCATTTATCACATCCCAAAATATTGTGATCAGAACAGCAACAGTTCAAAACACTAAAGAGGTCTGAATCTAAAGCGTGTAGTGGGAACAATGAAACAGCCTGCGTGATAGCTATGAGGGAAAAGGTTTGTATAGCACAGGTAAATAAAAATATGTTTTATGGGCATTTATTTTCAAATAATTCCCTTCAGAGCCATTTAGCTTTCATCATGCCAATTCCAGCCTACAGAATAGATAGGAGAAGAATCTGACAGTGACAGTAGATATAATATACAACACTAAATTGACACTAAAAAATGTTAAGTAAATCTGTAGCTGTTGAAAATCTAGGCACCAGTGCAGAACACGATGTTCTGTAATTTCTTAGAACAAACATGGGAAGAAAGAGAAGCATTTAGCTAGTGCTTCAGTGACAAACTGGCACTGCTGAGGGAAACACAAATGAAAACACGCCAGAAATGTGCCCAAAGCATTCGTATCGAGCTTAAAATATTTCAAAAGTATATGACAACTTTGAGTATCAAAGAGCAATGAAAATCAAGGAGGATCAGAATTAGAATTGCTAGTATATTAAAATCCACCTAGTGCTATGTAGGAAGTTCATCAGAAATGACTCATTAAAGTGGCCTCGAAACTGTGGCATGAATCCCAGTTCTTAGTATATAAACCATAAAAAATTATAAAAGCTAGGTTTACTTTTATTTTCCTTTTCTGTTCAGAAATATCCCAGCAACACCGGAGTATCTTACATGAGAGACAGATGACCAAAGACTCAGTAACTCTAATTAAAGTGCCTGGTAATTTGCTGTTTTTTCAAAGAGAAGTTTGCTGCTAGCAGCTGTCACAGCCGTCTCGTGTTGACACCGAGTAACGCTTGGGCCAGAGAGTCTTGTAACTTGCATTAGCACTATCAACATATCCCTGGAGCTGAAAATTTCAAGGAAGGCAGAAAAAGGAATGAGTATGTATCTGAGCTGCAGAACCATGTCAACATTTCTATGAATGTATTTATTACTAAACGAAAAAACTGTTAGTGTCATATTAAATTCTGACACACTCACGCAATCCAATTTTCAGCAGCAATTCTGATTTCAGGTTCTCCCTAAATATCTTAACTCTGTTCTCTGCAGAGTGCATATTTTTGATAGGATAAGCACGTGGTCCTTAGCACTGATCTGAGGCAAACATCTGATAAATAGTTTGGGGTTTGGGGGGTTTGTTGTTTGGGTTTTTTTTCAGACTGAGTTTGTTTAAATTCTAATATAACAAAATATATGAGCACATGAGCAGTCATATTGACTTCAGATTGCCCATCTATTGAATTGTTTTGCTGTAACAGAAACTATGTACTCAAATGGAAACACTTAGACATCAAGGAAAATAAATTATTGAGTAGTTTGTAAAGAAGATATCATCCCCAACCATTTATGAATGAAAGTGCAGTACACATGTTGAATATTTACATTTTTTATAAGATTAGCACAATGAAAAGGAGCATATCCTCACATAATTTAGGCTGAACACTTTGTTTCTTACCACAAGCTTCCATTTATATTTTATTATAAATAAATTATTAGGCTGGAGAACTCTAGCACTGGATTCCTTAAACATGCTGGAAAGTATCCCAAAAATACATTGACTCAGGCAGCTGCAATAGGAGCACTTGGTCTTGTTGAGTTAATGACTGGTGTTTGAGTTCAGCTGAAAAGAAAATAATATTATTTTGTAAGCCATATGCCCATGATGCAATTTAATGTATCACTGTATCTCAAAAGTAAGTTCTGAGAACTAAGACAAGTTTCTGCATACATGAACAAATGTGAAGACCTTTTTAAAACATATTTGATTAATTTGATACCTTTTTCTTCCATGGCATCAGTTTATCAAGTGAATTATGCTATACCATGGGGCACAGAAATAGCGTGATATACGCAGGGGTGAATAAGTATTCACTCTATGAATTTTTGTTAGTGTCAATCATGTATACAGTCTTACCCTGCTTTTTTATCAGGTGATTTTTTATAGGATTACTATATCAATTTTATGGTGAGCTAAATGTTGATTAGCTCTTTCACTGTCTTGTTTTGACACATTGAAATCTGTCTGTAAATCTGACATTTGTAATTCACATTTCATTGATAAACTACTAGGAGGATACAGCAATTTGCTCCTAGACTAGTTATATCACCTCTAATTCTGACAAAGAAGACAGAGGAGCAACTCATCTTGAAACCCCATTGTTCCTGAATTAATGTAATGCCATCTAATTTCTGCAGGTGTTAAGCATGATAATAGGATTATATTTCTATGCACAGGATTTTCTCCCATTTATGTGCTCAGCTATAGTTTTCAATCAATTTCACACTTCTCTAATATTATTCCATGGAAAAAGTCTGGATAAATCTAAGCAGAGCTTTCTATATGCTTATCTATATACACTTATTAAAAAAAAAAAATTGAAACATGATTGTGTAAACTTTGAAGAGGATGAATTCCTTAGCAAAGTCTACATCTAATGAGTTGCACTAAACTGAAGGCTTCATATACTGGTTGTCTTGGTTTCTAAAGCATTTACTTTCAATAAGTTAATTATTTTAACCAAATTCCCCTTCCACTAATAAAATGCTAGGATGCTTCAATATATAAATTATTTCTTGAATATATGTTCAGTGCAAAGTCTTTTGTTTATCTGTGCAGGGTGATTTAGCTATTGAATTTCTCACAGTCAACATACTGGGTACACTTAGCAAATTATAGAAAGACATCTCCTTCTATTCTTGAGTGTAACATGATAATAACAGCATCCACAATATAGATTGCAGACCTCTAGTTGAAAAGTTCCCTCTTGTTTCATTACTGTACGATGTCTATGAAAGTTGGGGGGGGAGGAATATGGCCAAGAAAATACATAAACTTTTAAGTTCATGAGGGTTTATAATACAGTGCAATGGTATTGGTTACAACACAGGTGGTGCCAAGATGTAACTAATTTAAAGATGATATACTTTATATGTTAATCACTATATGTATATATTCTATTAATTCAGCAAAGGGATCATTGAGAAGTTCATCCAGAAAAGATGAATCATAGAATGAAAGAATCATAGAATCATAGAATAGTTTGGGTTGGAAGGGACCTTCAAAGGTCATCTAGCCCAACCAGTCTGCAATGAGCAGGGACATCTTCAACTAGATCAGGTTGCTCAGAACACCCCATCCAGCCTGGCCATGAATGTCTCCAGGGATGGGGCATCTACCACCTCTCTGGGCAACCTGTTCCATTATTTTACCACCCTCATTGTAAAAAATTTCTTCTCATGTCTAGCCCAAATGTCCCCTCCTTTAGTTTAAAATAATTACCCCTTGTCCTATCATAACACAGCCTTCTAAAAAGTCTGTCCCCATCTTTCTTACAGTTTCCTTTCAAGTACTGAAAGGCCGCAATAAGGTCTCCCTGGAGCCTTCTCTTCTCCAGGCTGTACAACCCTAACTCTCTCATCCTGTCCTCACAGGAGAGGTCTTCCATCCCTCTGATCATCTTGGTGACCCTGATCTGGACCCTCTCCAACAGGTCCATGTATTTCCTGTACTGAGGTCTCCAGAGGTGGACGCGGGACTCCAGGTGGGGTCTCACTACAGAAGAGTAGAGGGAAAGAATCACCTCCTCAGCCTGCTTGCTATGCTTGTTTTGATGCAGCTCAAGATACAATTGGCCTAATGGGCTGCAGAAGGACATTGTTTCTGAGACTAATTGTCTTCATATTGGTGCCTGGCCATTTCTGAGATGCTAGGATGATCAGCCAGGTAGAGGTGACAATGAATCATACCTGTATTAAAAAAGATCAAGAGGAAGTGACGCAAAGGGATAAAAAAGCATCGAGACCTAGTTAGCATAAAGACTAAGATTCAGCAATAAGTAGGTGGCATTCGCACATTCCATCCACATAAAACTTTTTTTTTGCTTTTACGACACACCCATCCCACTAGTATAAATAAACTACACTTACAAGTTGACAAAGTTAGTATTTCTCACAGTCTCCCAGATGGAAGTACCACAGGTAGGATCCCATTAAAGCCATCTGGTTACCAGGAGACATAATGCAGCTGGGGCCCATCTCCTGGCATGACAAGCAAGTTTTGTTGTCAAGGACACAATGCACTGGGAGAAGCTTAGGGAATCCAGAAAGAGATGGCTGGCCCCAGAATTGCATACTGCAGTATGCTTGTTTTAAAGACTTCAAAGTATTTGCTTACAGAGTTATTACATGAAGTAACACATGCAAAACAAAAAGCTTAGGCTAAAAATAGAAACACATACCAGAATCACAAGAAATAAACAGCGGAATTTAAGGTTGAATGGTAAGAGTAAGAAAGCTCTCTCAACAGTCATTGATTTATTTCCCACACAGAATATACACAAAGACAGTAGCAGTAAATGGTATCTTTTATTTAAAATCATGAGCTAAAATACATTATAGAAGGCCTAATCACACAGAATAAATTCCACTGTAGAACAGGTCACTTGGGATGTATTCATTTTTTATTCAGAGTGGTCATCTGAGACTTTGTTACAGTCTCGCTTAGCCCTTGAAGTGGTTAATATGACAGAACAAACTATCTTCTCTCTACTCTAAATAATTTCTTCTCAAACTGGAGGTAAAAATGGGCTGATACAGGGTCAAAACCTCATGTTATCATCAGAATCATTACTCTGCTGCCCTAAGAAATTTGCTTTCTTGGCCCAAATATTTCACATTAATATATCATGCAACATCACTTTCCCCAGGGTTATTTTAGCCTATTTGCTTTCTTCCTCCTCTTTCTCTTGTGTTTGTATTTCTATTGGTTTCTAGACAGATGGGCATGGCGGCTTTTCATGTGTTCCTGTGGGCTGAGAAAGGTGAACTCCCAGATAAATGTTTAAACTCCTTAATCTGACAGTGACCAGGCTGAATATTTTCGTTAGCCGCAACTGCAAATGAATGGATCTTGCTTCCCGAACAATCCTCTACCTTCACTGCTTCCATGGTATATGCAGCCATATTCAAGCCATAGTATATGTGGCTATGTAAAGGTGGCACAGCTATAACACAGCCATGCTCAGGAGCATTATGAACAATTTATACTACTTTCAGCTGTTTCAATACTGTCAGTGCAGCTGTAACTATGTCAGGTGCTCTGAGTACTTCCCACACATCTATGAGAGAGGAGAAAAGATAAAACTTCACAAAGAAGCAATTTAGTGAGAGCACTTCACTCTCACTTGCTAGCATAGGTTGCTCAAGACCTACAAAATGCTCGTAGATTAGTCAGTATGACAGCACATTACCCTGCTACAAAGATGCACATGAAATTTAAGTATTTTCGTTAATTGTTTTACATTTATTTCTCAGCTAGGGTGTTTTACAGACACTTCATTGGATGTTGAAAACTAAATAAATGTGATCACAATAGAGTTCCTTCTGCTTTCAAAGTACTAGTCTATAGATAAAACTTATACAGTCAGTCTGTAGCTGTTCTTTAGAAATAATTAACTTTGTTGTTCAAGAGAACAAAGGAGCAAAAAACTGTTAAATCTCGTCAGTAGTGAGAAAATAAATGGTGTTTGCACTTACAGTGCATTGTTTTATGTTTACTCAACATCTTCTTAAGAAAACTGAAAATACCAGCCACAAGAAAGAGTATTTTTCAACCACAGAGTCACGTTCTTTTAATAATGAATGAGGGCCAGGAAGGACAAATGAACCAAAGGGAATACTCTGTTTCATCATCTCTTTTCATTCTTTTACAATCAAGGAAAAAACTTTCTGTAAATTTTGAAAGTAAATCCCAGGAAGGTTTCCCATACCACCCTCTAAGGAAAAGAACCTAATTAGCTTTCACCTAACAGTAAAATCTCTCTCAAAGTGCTTACACGTTAGAAAAAACATCAATATGTTTATGGGAAAAATAGGCACACAGACCTGTTTGTTTACATGCCTGCAGGTTAGTGACAGATCAGAAACAAACCTTTTGCCTCCTATTATAAGGTTTTATCCATCCAAAATGATAACTTTCAGACAACAGAGAATTTTGGAAGATCACTCTTGCTATGTCCCCTTTTCTACAGTAGTTCTTATTCTGCAGGCAAATAACAAGAACTGCTAATCTACAACTGTTCCTTGGAGACTTGATCCTACTTAATGCTATTCATTTTCATCACACCAGAAAATTATTTTTCTTAGTCTCACCCTTAGATTCTCCATTTTATATTCCAGTTACAGTCTGGTTTAGGAAAAGCGTATTTTCACTGTTAGCACCGAGTTACAAAATTATCTTTATATGATACTATATATAAAAAGGTGACCATCAAAGTGTTCTCATGACAGGTAGATATTTAGCTAGGAGATATGTTTCTAAGAGCTTACATTTCTTAATCTAATTTCTTTTCTTCCCTCTCTTCAGTTTATCAGAACCCGTAGGTATTTTTTATTAGTCCAGGAGGCATCAACAGCAAGGATTTTCCTTTAGTTTTTATTAAGGTCCACTTCTCTGACAATATTGTCTATAAACAGCTTGCCCTTTCTGTTCCTTATGTATGAGGTATAGCAGTGACTAGTGAAATATTTTTCTGTACAGTGAAATGCTCTGGAGTCATCAACGGTAATTTAATAGGAACTAAATACAGTGTGCGGGTCATGTTATATCTTTTGGTTTTGCAAACACAATGTAGGGAATACCTCACACTGTGAATGGATGCAGTTGAAGTCCAGGGTTTGAGTTTGCTTCTTACCCATAAACAATAATCAGTTTAACCACATGTCACAATAAGGAGCTTTGCTATAACACACAACATCAAACTTGTCTGAAATGAGTAGAGGTCATTTCACCTGCTTCAAGGCTGTTCCTCAGTTATGCATCGTGACCAGCAGTGTGTTAAATGCTTGATCCACATAAGAACAATTCTGAGAGCAAAAGACTGTAGAATATCAAGCTTTTTTTTCAAATGCCTAAGACTAGTCCAAATTGCACATACACAACTTGCCACTGAGGGGTATAAAAAAAAAATATATACATAACTACTGAATTAATTATTTTGTAGTCAAAGAACACAATGCTTGGCAATTACAAAATTGGTTTTGTACCTCAGCAGTAACTAGAGCCTGCCCACTAAAAAAGTCCCATTAAATTATCAACAGAGATGAAATATCTGTAATATTTCATGAGATTACAGCTCTGCTTATTGTCCTGTCACTGTAGAAAGTTTATGAGCAGCTGAGACTCTTACCAGATGCTGATAATCACTTCACCTAAGCTTTAGACCATTGAGTGTTATACAACTAAAAGTGATGGGTCTGTTGTAAGACAGTCATGTAGATTTCCTTGACAGTAAATGGAAATAAAAAGAGAAGCTTCAGTAGGCAATTAATCTCAGTTCTCCTAGACGTCCAGTTTAACATATCAGGAATTGTTCTTTGGAGGCTTTCCTTTCTTTCCAAGATCTACCAAGAAACTCCAAATCACAAGTTCAGACTAAACACTGGAAGACTTATGAAGATAAGTGACATAAATCACCACTAGTATTCACAACATATAAAGCTAGGTGTATTGCCTGAAGTCAATTCTGTTTTTTCATTACAGTATTCTCTCAAATCCCATTACTGCTGAGAATCAGTAAATCTGAGAGAGCTGAATCATTTTTAAATGGTCAGATAGTTGGAACAGATAGGTGGTGTGGCAAGTCTCATGTCTTCTCCTGTCTTGTCTTCTCTTCTTACTTCCCTTCCCTTCTCTTCCCTTCCCGCACCTTCCCTTCCCTTCCTGCACCTTCCCTTCCCGCACCTTCCCTTCCCGCACCTTCCCACACCTTCCCTTCCCACACCTTCCCTTCACACACCTTCCCTTCCCACACCTTCCCTTTCCTTCCCACACCTTCCCGCACCTTCTCGCACCTTCCCTTCCCGCACCTTCCCTTCCCGCACCTTCCCGCACCTTCCTGCACCTTCCCGCACCTTCCCACACCTTCCCTTCCCGCACCTTCCCTTCCCACACCTTCCCGCACCTTCCTTTCCTTTCCCTTCCCGCACCTTCCCTTCCCGCACCTTCCCTTCCCGCACCTTCCCTTCCCTTCCCTTCCCGCACCTTCCCTTCCCGCACCTTCCCTTCCCTTCCTGCACCTTCCCTTCCCTTCCCGCACCTTCCCTTCCCTTCCCACACCTTCCCGCACCTTCCCTTCCCGCACCTTCCCTTCCAGCACCTTCCCACACCTTCCCTTCCCACACCTTCCCTTCCCACACCTTCCCTTCCCACACCTTCCCTTCTCACACCTTCCCTTCCCACACCTTCCCTTTCCTTCCCACACCTTCCCGCACCTTCTCGCACCTTCCCTTCCCGCACCTTCCCTTCCCGCACCTTCCCGCACCTTCCTGCACCTTCCCGCACCTTCCCACACCTTCCCTTCCCGCACCTTCCCTTCCCACACCTTCCCGCACCTTCCTTTCCTTTCCCTTCCCTTCCCTTCCCTTCCCTTCCCTTCCCTTCCCGCACCTTCCCTTCCCGCACCTTCCCGCACCTTCCCTTCCCGCACCTTCCCGCACCTTCCCTTCCCGCACCTTCCCTTCCTGCACCTTCCCGCACCTTCCCTTCCCGCACCTTCCCTTCCCACACCTTCCCGCACCTTCCCTTCCCGCACCTTCCCACACCTTCCCTTCCCACACCTTCCCTTCCCACACCTTCCCTTTCCTTCCCACACCTTCCCTTCCCACACCTTCCCTTCCCACACCTTCCCTTCTCACACCTTCCCTTCCCACACCTTCCCTTTCCTTCCCACACCTTCCCGCACCTTCTCGCACCTTCCCTTCCCGCACCTTCCCTTCCCGCACCTTCCCGCACCTTCCTGCACCTTCCCGCACCTTCCCACACCTTCCCTTCCCGCACCTTCCCTTCCCACACCTTCCCGCACCTTCCCTTCCTTTCCCTTCCCTTCCCTTCCCGCACCTTCCCTTCCCTTCCCTTCCCGCACCTTCCCTTCCCGCACCTTCCCGCACCTTCCCTTCCCGCACCTTCCCGCACCTTCCCGCACCTTCCCACACCTTCCCACACCTTCCCACCATCTCCTCCTCATATTATTTCTTTCAGTCATTTCCTGTTTCTAATCTAAAGTTTAACCTCAGTCCCTTAGTGGCACTACTTATAGCAAGAAAAAAATAAGTATGTAGCACTGAAAATCTTCAAAAATAGAGCTATCTTTTTCTAGATATGTGTAACAGAAAAAGTGTCCTGAATCTTGCCTTGAGATTAGAAAATTATTCTTACACCTGCCAACAGGTGTTTAAAAACACAATTAAGTAGGACTGTTTCTGTAAATAATCTGAGCATGACAGGAAAACATCACAATCAAGATTTTCATTTAAAAAATATTTTATGCATACATATGGTAGGAAAAATCATTGACTTGATGTAATGCTTAACTACTACACAGAATTGGGGATGTTCAGTATGAAACAGAGGTGTTAATGTAGAATGAGGAGAGACATCCTCACACCCAAGTAAAATTATAGAAAGTACACATATGTTTTGTCAAACAGATAATCTGTTAGAAATGCCTCTTTCTGGCTTGTGACAGTTGCAACCTGCCTAGGCAACACACCACAAAGACCAGGACAGATGATAGGAAACATAGCTTGAAGGCAGGACATTTGGCAAACATTTTGAGAGAATAGAAACTGCTAGGTAAAACCAATTAGGCAAAAAGAGAAGTTGCTTCCCCCTACATGTGAATGGAATTGGGTTTTTAAATATATTTTTCCAAACTGAGACCAGTTGCAAGAGAAATCTGTAGCAAATACGTCAAGGAGACAACTAATACACAGGCAATGAGTCCATTGCTATGGACCGTATGCTCTGTCATTTACATCTTGACAAACAGAAGTATAAAACCGGTTCTTTCTAGAGTGTTGGTACTCCAGCATTAACTTCATCTTGATCTGTTAGGCCTCCTTCAAAACTATATACTCCCACTAAAGTCATTTAAGCAGACCAGCAGGGATGGCACTGACCAGCTACAGATACTGTAAGTTGCAACAAAAGGTCACAGGAGAAGCAGCCATCAAGGATATCTGCTAACCCCAATGCTTGCACAAACATACCGTCTCCTAGCAGGCAAGGCAACAACCTGAGCATGGCAGGTTCTTTGAGTAGCAAAGTCTTCTTCCTTCCTCAGCACAGTATTTTGCTTCAAACATCATCATCATAATTTTATGCAGCTTATGTTCTAGATTGCTGTGAACATGTCCAACTGTGAATTTATTCTTGACACAGATGTGATTGATAAATGCAAAGAAACAGGAAGATTATGTCTTTTTCTCAGTTGTAATTCTGAACACCATTCTACATAACTCAACCTTCTCCCTAAGCCTGAAATTTTTGATGGGCTTAGCAGTAGCTCTGGAAAGTGAGCCCACATGTGTTTCCTTGAGAAGCAATGTGCCACGAGCATCCTCAAAGAAGCCTGTCTAACAGTTAGAATTCGTGAATAAACACGTCATATGGAAGCTGACTTGGGGATTCAGAGAACACTAATTAATGCCTGTTTTTAGGACTTGCAGGATATTTCAATATGCAGTACGAAGAAACACAATTACAAATTTAGCTGAAAGCTGCTTCACCTGCAACACATCAATACCAACTGCCTATGAAGAAATAACTTCTGCACAGGTGGACTTCTGAAGTGAAACCATATTTTATGATCAATATTACAAAAAAATGCATTTGATCCTCAGTCACTTAGTAAGAAGGAGAAAATAGTGGAAAAACACAAAGACAGTCATCTCTCAGCCTCACCTCTTCAAAGGTGTCATGTATTTTACACGGTAATTTCTAAATACCCAAATTTGCTCACTGAAGACCCTGTTGTCAGAAGTGGTCACCTGAAATTCTTTCTGGAACCAAAAAGTAATCCAAATTACAATGTTTGTAAAAGTCGGGCCTACCTTTTAGAATATGAGAAATGAAGGGCATTGACCATTGTTGAGTGTTTACCAAATAAGAGCAAATCAAAAGAATATACTGAGATCCACCCTGGATCTTTCTGGCAAATGAGTGTTAAACATAATTTCTGAAGAAGAAACAGTCCAAGAATTTTTACCCAGAAAAGCTGATGATTGAAATACACAAGAGACAACCCACCTGATGGTATTACCTTCTATGACCTTACCACAGGCTTTTTTGGGGGTTGAGGACAGCTGTATCATCAGTTGTTTCTTTGGCCAGGTGGATAACAGGGCTTCTGCTGCACTGTAGAGATTTATCTGACGTATTCATAACAGTAAAAATTACATGCAAAAGTCTGAAAGGTGGACATATTGTTCACATCAGCTGCTCACATCACTGCTAGCTGAGCTTCAGATTAGCCATCCTGTGTAGGTAAGTCTACTCTCTGCATAAATCTGTTGCTTCTGCTTTCCAACTTCATATGCTGTCATTTGACAGCCTAATGTTCCATGAGTACCATTTAATTCAGGCACTTTTGAGAGTCAGTAAAGTGTAGAGTGAAGCAGTGCTAGTAAGCTAGGAGAAACCAAATAACTCACGAGAAGGTATTTTAGTACATTATTTGAATAAATTCAGCATCCATAGAAACGTCACCTTATTCCATGAAAAATTGTTATGGTGATATGAAAGAGAAAAAAACATTATTTTAATTATACATAAAATTAATTCAAATCTTACAAGGATAAACTTCAAGAAATAAACCTGAAGATGTTTAAAAAATTGACAGTATGATCCAATATTTTATTTTCTTTACTTAGTTTCTATGATCCTGTAAAATATGTAACTGTAACAGCAGTGGAGGAGGTTATCTGCCTGTCTGTAAAGTAGCTTCTATATTTACAGGACAAGAAAGTACTTACCATCACATGCAATGTCAGCTGATATTTTAGACAGAGCCTCCCTAATGGATTGTGTTCCTTTTATAAGATAAAGCTTTCTGAGTGCACTTTATCTGCTAATAGATGGTTTATAAACACATACCATCCACATACTTCAGTAGCAATCGTTTTATTAACAGAATTTTTAAGTATCCATCCAATCCAAAGAAAAATACAAATAGGAGCTGTCATTTATTTTTCTCCTTAGATTCTTTGATCTGTAAAGACAACGTAAGAACAAAGCATTGTTCATCAATTAAAAAGTGCCATTAAATGCATTTATAGATATGACCGCTCAATCCTAAATATATTCATGATTTCACAGTAAAAACTTCACAGAGATAAATTCAATCATATCAGATTAATCTATCCTTTCTTTTAATTGATTTCATTTTACCTTCAGGTTCCTGTTGAGAAACTGTACAAGCAAAGATCAAGATTTTGTCTGTACTATCTCTCGAGAATACATTTCCCTTTATGATAGAAAGTCTTGCTCTTTGCATGTTCAACAATAAGAAAATGAAATGCGGTTAATGATTATTCTCTATCCTTAATTATAAAAATGTAAGTCTTAAACAAACAGCACAAGGAGACTGAATATTCCTGCTTTGAAGTACCCTAATTCTTAAGAGTCTGTGACCCACATCAGCCTTCATAATTCTCTTCGTCTTCATTGCCACAAAGGGCTTGTCACCTACATTGCTGTCATTTAGAATCCTGGCTCTTAAGATAGGTTCTGGGTTTTATTTTATGTTACAACATCAGTAAATACAATGAAATCTTACCTATTTGTTAATATTGAAGTAGTAAAAAAGCAGTAAAAAAAAAAAAAAAGGTTTAAATGTATAATAAATGTCTGTTCGTGAATTAATGCATGTTATTAAATGCATTTATGGACAGGATAATCTGACCCAAAACATATTTAATTAATAATTTAACATTGCAAATTTCAAAAGTAAGTATAAAGAAAGATTTATATATATTTTTATCTTTCTACCAGTATTAAAAAACATCTCTTTAAATACCTATGACGTTGAAATCTACGCATTCCACTAAAATAAATAGTGCATCACTGAGAAAGTTCTTAACCTGAGCTCCATTTGCATTTAATAATGCCAGTTATTTTAAACACTCAATGACAATTCTCTGTGTGCTTTTGAACTAAATAACCAATTCAAGACAAAAGTGTTCTTTTAAGTTCTTTCCCTCAAACATATTTTATGGCTTCATCATAGCTAAGTATAGCTCAATAAACTAAAGGAAATATTTTAATATTATTCTGTCTCTAGTTACTACAATGTATTTTTGTCAATGCAAAACTTTGCTCTAAAATTAAGCAAAACAGAATAGAACATTAATTTGGTAGAAAAAATACAATTTTAAATAATTCAAAATTTCTCAGGATCAAGGATCTTCATTTCCATATCACATGACAGAATTATTTTTCCTTTTTAGCTTACAGGTACATCTGTACCTGTACTCAGGTACTCGTGAGAGAAAGTGACAGACCTCATTAACTTTCCCTTCATACTTCGAACTTCAGTTGCTTTTCATAGCAGAGATACTTTCCTCAATAAAGACCATGCTATAAGCTAGGATACTTGAATCTGAAGAAATGCAAACGTTTAAAATGGGGTAGGCATCTGGCTAGAATCTGGGTCTGTAAACTACAACCCAAAACCACAGAACTAAGTAGCATGTTATTTTGATCTAAATAGCCTTTGGTCCAGATCGGTATAATTATGTTAAATCAAATAATATTCTATTCTATTTGGGTCAATTTCTTTAGATCAGAAAGGTTATAAATGGTGAAAGAGAAATTGTATCTTTCAATATAGAGACCTAAAGACACAGTGTTTAATACAAACATTCATAGAGGGGAAAATTATCAATATCAAAACCATAACCTGAATATTAGCAACATCTCCCCAGGATTCTGCTCCACAAAGCCAGTTTGAGACCAAACTGGAAATAACCATTCATTTTCTCTGCCATTGTTATACACATATAAATTCCCCCCTCCCCAAAACAAAAGTTGTTCTTTACTAACTTTTTCCTGCTACATCCTTGCCTGCAGACTGTGTCTGCAGGCAGGCTTGCTGTCTGACCAGATTGCTTTGGTATCAATCTACCCTAGATTTGATGGATTTTCCTAATAGAGCCTATGATCTTTATCTTTCTGTGAAGCTGGAATGGGTGATGCTTGATCTCTGTGTGCCAAATGACAATACAGTTGTCTGGATCATGTCGTGTTAGCAACAGAGTGGTGAAAATGAAGCTGGCTGTTGGCGCAGGAAGAGCATAAATAGGTTAAGGGCGACTTCATTAGAGAAATATGCCTTTGTACATTTAGGTAGAAGCTAATAGAATGTATTTATTTCTGAACCACAGGAATTTTTTAAATGCTTAACTTTTAAGTAACATGTTATACTTTGCAACATGAGGAAAAAGCTACATCATCTTAAAATTATAGCAGGAAGCACATGTTTTGTTAGGATGGGAAACTGACCCATTTCAGATTCCTTGCATACAGTACTTGGAGTCCATACTGAGGAAATAAACCATGTGATACTGTGTCACCTAACCTGGGAGAAAGCAAAGCTTTATACATTTTAGTAAGGGTCTGTGTTATCCTGGGAAGCAAGCTATCATCTGGCAGATAACAAAATCTGTAGACTCTTTGTATTTTAGTGATTGTTCAGCAACATTCACAGAGAATCAAGCAGTCTCTTAAATTAAAAAATGTGAGCACATTGACAACTGCCAATGTGCAACTGTCCAAATTCTGAATAGGAAAGCTAGGTTCAACAGGGAAAATTTCTGCTCATGAAGAAAGCTTTCTTCTACACTGATATGCTCCACTGATTGCTCTTCATTTTCATCTGCCTTAGTTACTTGAAAGAGAAAAAAATGTTTAAAAAATGTTTTACATCTGTCACGTTAGTGTTTTTCACCAAACAAATATTAGCTTGGTATAAAAGTTCAAGCACATTAAACAATTGATCATCTTTCATGCGACGAGCTTTCCACCTTTGATTAGCTCATTTGCTTGAAAAATAGAAGCTAGGCTTGGTGTGTTAACAGTGTGCTTCTCAATTTCTATGAAATAATCTAGGACTTCTGTCCTTTTATCAAGTAAATGAATGCTCAAGAATTCAGGAGAGAAAAAAATCCTTTTTTCAGTGAGAGAAAACAAAATACTGTATTGAATGAATAATTTTCTGTGAAAGGCCTTTTCCAATACAGAACCTGACGTTCATGTAGTTAAACGTAGTTATTCCAAAAACCTGTTGAGCCTACATAAACTCAGAGGGTGCTTTTCAAAATTGTGCAACAGGACACACATCTTCTTCTGCCTATAGCCGATTGTCAATTTGTAGATAACATTTCCCATTTTTTTTTAATATCACAACAAAGAAGGAAACAGAAAAACTCCCGCTACCCACATACAGGAGGTTTGTTCAGAAGGAAACTTTTACTGAAAGTATCAGAGTTTTCTGGCTTCGTCACCTCTACCTTCTCCTTAAACCCAGATCTTCAGAATATACTTATTCTTTCACAAGAAAGTACCCTAGCCACAGAACAACAAACAGCAAGACATGGAAGCTGTGTCTAAACAGCAAGGGCAGTCCTCAGGAAATTCCCAGTCACAATGAAAATCTTTTCCACTAGTGTCGGTTCATTTCAGCCTACTCCTGGTAACTGTCTCAGGTGGTTATATCTTTGGGAACCATATCTGATTATAACCATGGGAAATACCCCACAGTTTTTCATACAATTCCCAATTATCCCACACTTTCCACACAGTTGTTCAGCCTCTAAAAATGTGTGTAATAAGTATCATTTTTCTATGAAAATCAAAAGAAAAGAGATCGTAGGGAGTGAGAACTTGCAGAAACTGTTTATTACATGCAATATTAGCAAATTATGTAACTTTAACATTTAAATTCACTCACTCTGATATTTCTCTTCAAAGTTTTACAGATACCTGCTTGAGAAAAGGAAATACTAATACACTGATACCCAGATCAAATGTAATAGAAATCTTCATTTCAGAGGGAGCTGCTTTCTAAATTATTTACTAAAAACTCCTCAGAGCCAGATTCTTGGAGAAAATACCTGTTCAAGATGCCATAGCAGGGACCCTTACACTTGTCCCTATTGCATCTATGAGCCAATAAATAGTATTAATAAGCAATGCAAAGTCACAAGATTGTGACAAACAATTCAGAAGCAGAAGAAAAGGCCTAACATTAGTAAATATGTGATTAAAACCATGCTGCACCACCCTTACACAGTGCTGGGTACCTGCCTCTTTCTGAAGGCCAGGCTGGTTATCATTCACAAGTGGCAAACAATTGTGATGTACAGACAATGTAGATTAGACTCCCTAGCTTATTTACCTCACCAAAGTCCAGGAAGGTTCCTGATTCAGAGACTAATATTATCATGCACAAAAATGTTCATTTACTCAATCATTTTGCAACTATTTCTCATGGGACAGATTATCTGCACAGTTTCTTCACATTACCATGTCAACACATACAAATCAAGAACACGAAAAAGCCACATCTAGCACATACTGCTCTTAATCTGGTAATCTAACTTAACTGCAAACTCAATGGAAATTTAGATTCCTGGAAAAATAGACTGGATATTATATTTTGTTTCAAATGCAATCATACACGTTCTCTCTCAGTCAACAGTGACAAGTACATGCCCATTAAGAGAAAGAGAGTTGACTTTGTTCTGTTCAGTTTGGGCACTTTCCTTAGTCTCTTGCTTCTTCCTCTATATCCTCTTTCTGATTTGTCCAAATGAGTTATTACCAGGTCTTAAGGAAAGATCCAAAGCACTGAAGTAGCTGTGTTGACCTTCAGTTGTATGCAGGAGAATTTAGGTTTGTTCAGCTGTCTGTGATGCACTCTGCCTAACACAATGCAGTGGCAGTCACAGCACCCATGCAGTGCAAGAGTCTGAGATAGATGCCCTGCTCAGTCTGCATGGATAGAAGCCCCACCCCAAAAAACTTGGTTCCTGAAAAAACATGAAGAACTGTATCTCATTCTGAAGTCGGACTGTCAGGCAGCGAGCAACAGGAGCATCATCAGTTCCTCTTCTAGAGGGAAGAAACTTTGACTACCTCTAGGAGGGGGTAGAGCAGAGAATTTGGTTTCTGGTCTTATTATAATTTTAAGTAATGATAATCTAATGTAGTTTCCTCTGTGTTCATGTAGCTAAGTATCAGCATCATCACTCATTCCTTAGGGAAGTGCTTTTTTGTTAGACTACCTTCTACCACTTTCAGATACCTGCAGAACAGTTACTTCTGATTCTGTTTGGACATGGACAGCAACAACATCCCAACAAGCTTGTGGTTTTTTTGAACAGGCAGTGTGAAGTGTGTATAAGCAACTAAAGTATTAAGCAAGGGGACAGGGAAATCAGTCTCACTTTTCTATGTACCTATTGGTCTATGTTGACCCATGGTTTTTAATTTGATCCCTCTTGAACCTGTTCAGAGCTTAAGAAATTACCCATCAATGACATTTCCTGGCTCATTTCAAGTCATTGCAATTTTCGTGCAAGATATTATAAATGAAATTTGTTAAGTTTCCACGTTAATTCCCGACCTTCACCATTTCACTGCAGTATTGTACCTAAATGATGTTCTATAGCAGTTCCTGCTGGTTTAAACATCGTGGTGCTTTTCATAATAGAGAACTAAGCTACCTGAAGAATGTCAAACATTTTTATTTTCATTCAGATTTCTGCACTTGTTAAGTACTCTTTCCTCTTTTTATTTTTTTTTCCCTCTGAAGACACTTCAACTCATTCAGCCTAAAATGTGCGATTTTTGTTAGAACCAAAAGAGAAGTTACTGACATCCTTTTTGCTTTATCCTTTTTTGTATTTTATTTACCAGTCAGTTAGCAATCTGCTAAGTTGACTAAAATAAGATAATTTTGTACTTTGAAAAATAGGTTATGTTGGAACCAGATTGCAGACTCAGCAATCATAGCCTCCATGGTTAGGGTGAGAACAAGTAGAGATTCAATGTGGTTTAGACAGTCAATAATCACCCATCAGTATGAATCTTTGATAACAGAATAATAATTCTTTTTAAACCCAAACAAAAACAGAAAACGCATTGGGATTATTGATCACAAATGTAGCTTAAGGTAAACCGAATATATAGTTTTTTAAATCAAATTTGGATCAAAACTTTGGTTTTGATCTTTTTTTTCCCACTACTGAGTAATACGTGGTTAATATTATTTGCAGCATATTGCTTAAATATGAAAAGAAAGAAGTTTGATGATGGGGTTTTTGACTTATTAGTAAGGACCTCACCTTACTTTATAAGAATATGAGATCTTGGATGTCTGTTCTTACTACAATTCTAAATCACTATTTCCATTAAGATATGAGTAAAGGCAGCCTGATTTCTAGTTTACTCAAATAATGTATGTAATTAGTCTAGCTAGGATTTGCTATCATTATCATTCAGTTTTAAACTGAAAAGTGTCAGAGGCACATGTATCTAAGAATGTATATAATTATTTTTTAAGGTGACCTGAAGAAACCACTAGAACTAGGGAAGGAGAAGCCTACAAGTGAGAGCTTAAACATGACAGAAGTATCAAAAAAATTTTTCATACATACTACCCTGATGTTAGAAATTAACCAAAGGCAAATGAGAAAACACTTCTGGTTTCTGAAGAGGAAGACACTGACAAGAAGGGCACTCAGAAACTGTTGTTAACTTCAGCTGCATCAGTGCTGCCTTAAAACAATATGAATGCTCCCTACTTTCCATGCACAAACATCTTGCACAGAAAGACAGAAATCTTAATGTATTTCAAAACGAATTTTGCTTCATAATATGGCTATGGATTGTGTGTAGCAGTAGTTCTGTTCCCTGAAATTGTGCCTCTAAAAACATCGCAAACAAAGTAGAATATATACTTATTTGTAACTACAAAAAACATCACTAGTGAAGTTCACAACATACCGCAGAATAAGTAAATAGGTGCACAACAAGGCTGTGCAAATACGTGGGGAGATTTTTCCCTGGGTTTGGTTGGGCTTTTCTAGTTTTATCCAAGAGCTTGGGGTTAGATAATATTACTGGGTAGGACTATTTCAAACCCAGTTTTACTGAGAGTTTTGAATCCTCTCTTTAATAGTAACATCCTCTCTGCTTACTGTCCTACTTTGTATAATTAAATGGTCAGTGTACCTCCCCTGTGTTTTTTCTTATTCTTGGGCTTAGTCATTGTAATTTGTTATTTCTGCCTCAGTGGCTGTATTACTCTTTTTCTCAAAAGCTTGAATATTTTCAGCTGATAATACCTTACATTTGCACATCTGTATAACAAATTGGTTAAAAAATTTTGAAAGACCTCAGTACAAATCACTGTCATGCCAAAAACAGAAGGAAATTGAGGAAGAATACTTGGAAATCTTGTCTGAGAACAAGGCACCGTATTAGCTGTAGAAAGATACCACCTCTTCCTTTTCCTTTATTCTAAAGTCAGGACCCTCATAGTAAAAGCAGCTGAAATTTCCTGTTAAGGAAGAGAATTTTTGTAAGGTGATCATTTTTGAAGCTACTTTTTATTGTCAGTCCTCATGGCTATAAACAGGCACAGCAAGGATAATGTTCATGGGAGAATGCACAAGCATTCTTACAAAACTTTTGATTTCGTTCACACAGAAATTTCTGCCTTAGATCTGATGAAAAGATTTTTCAGTGCTAAACACCCAAATTAAAATTCCATTGTCAATGATCCTACTATAGAAAATAAAAACACTAACTGAAATAAAAATACAAGTGTCCTGCACAGCATGGAAATGAAGATTTAGAAACTAGAGAGTTCATATTTAACCCAGTACTTTCTGTAGCTATTTGCTAGGCTTCTTCCAGTACATGAGATTAAAAGGGTGACTTTTCTTACAAAACATTGATAGAAACCTAAAACAAAGCAGAAGGAAAACTCCTGAGAACTACATAATGGTGAAATCTGACTCCACCCTTTTGGTATACTTGCTCAGGTACTTCATGACGTTCAAACAAAATAAATGGGTCTCTTCAAATTAAATTACTCTCTTTCACTCCCACACAATTGTTTTCCACTGATAAGGAAACCGGCTGCATGGGGGAAGTTAGCCAGGCTAGGACATTACTGAGAGACCATGCACCATCTGCTTAATCAAATGTACACACACCAACACTCTTTTAAAGTTTGTTTTATTTATTTTCTTTAACCGCAAATGCATTCTTATGGATCATTTCACTTAAATCCTGATCTTTGCAAAGGGTACCAGGCAGGAGAAATTGCATGTGCCTTTTAATTGGAAAAAGAAATAGTCAAGTAGAAGCCCACAATCTGCAAATCAAGTAGAAGCCCACAATCTGCAAAACCACATAGTTTATTTGAATACCAGATTTTGTAAATTATAAAAAGAGTTACAAGGTGCTAAGGGGAATGAATCCTTCTCATAGCTGACACAATATAAGTTAAAATCTTGTTCAATCTATTATTCCATTATAACCAAATTTGATGTAGAAGAAACTCCAGGTCACATTATAGGTGATGTTAAAAAAAAAAAAATAGTTTTTCAAAGTAATTAGAAGATTGCAGAGCCTATTCAGCACTATTCCATTCTGTATTTCATTCTCCAAAGAAAATTGATTTGGAAAGAAAACCTTGTACTGCTACTTCATCTTGAGTGAGAAACTAAGTAAGAAGGAATGTCAAAGAAACTTGTCATTACAGATGTGGCAGTTGCTCATACCCTTGAGGTCCACAGCTTTCAACAGGGCAGCTGATGGCTCTGTAGCACCTTTTGTGCCCCCCTGTGCCTGTGCCCGTGTATACACCTAGGGTGGTGCTGACAGTCACATCCTCCCCACCTGAGGGGGGCAAGAGGGGTGGGACCCACAGTGAATTGGCAGGGTCCTCAACAAAGGAGGTGCCCAGAGAAGCTGAGAACCTTCTGGACCATATTGTAAGGCCCACAGCCAGATCTGACCAGGCTGTAAAACAGAGTTCCCACCAAAGACCTCCTTTGAGAGGTCTTCTCAGAGCAGCAGAACAGGATGCCATCTAAGGAAACTTCCGGGGATTGAGAGAGGCTCGCTATGGTGAGTGGTTATTCTCTGCTGGATATATCCTCGAATGAGCCCTCACCTAACACAGGCAAGTAATTATATCTTCTGGGTAGCCATGAGGGAGAGGCCTCTAGTTTTGTTTCTTGTGAGTGTATGTATGTGTGTTGTGGATCCTCATTATTCTTCTGTTGTCATACCCCAATAATCTCCTCAACTGATATCTGAACCTGTATTTTATGTTGTCAGAGTGCTGAATAATTGTACAAACCCTGTTTCTAGTTGGTTTATTGGCTACACTTTTCCATCTAGAATAAAGTCTGTTTTGGAACTTACTGTCCACCTAAAATTGACTTTTTGGGTGCCTCTGTGACAACAGATTTGTACTAAGAGGAGACTTGGATAACATATGATATGGTGAG
The DNA here is from genome assembly GCF_036013445.1 of Caloenas nicobarica. NCBI lineage: Eukaryota > Metazoa > Chordata > Aves > Columbiformes > Columbidae > Caloenas > Caloenas nicobarica. The sequence continues at coordinate 34,343,023 of NC_088284.1, forward strand.
AAGTGATGAAATGGCTGGGCATGAGGCAGATTTCACTGGTATGGTCTCAAAAGGATATTCACCGTGCTTTACAACCAGCACATCAAAAGCAGATTTCTCAGTCTGAGGAACAAAACAGAGTAGTTTCAGTGACATTGAGAAAATGAGGCCAACCTGGAATAAGGCTTTTCTCATTATCAGGTTTTTTTAAATTCTAAGTCACTGTTTCTAGAGTCTGACATTTCCTACAAGATGTAATGAAATAAAAATGAATGTATTCTGTAAGTATGTGAATTAAAGGTATTGAAGGTAGACTGCCCTCTTACTGGTGCAGTCAGTGAACATATCCTGAAGTCAAAGGTATTACTTGGATGTAAAAATAGTAAAACTGAGAGAGGAATCAGGGCTATACATTAAGCTAGATGATTTGGCAGCAAATCATCTCTCTCTCTCATGTGGATTTGATAAAATCATCAGTGCTATTGCGTGATTTATTTTAGAAAGCACAACAAAAAAATCTCTTTTCTGCTCAGCCACCTACTTTCATAAAATGTGTAGGAACTCCATGAGACTCAGAGTCAAACTTAGTTGAAACTGGCTATTTGGGTCAAAGCAACCTGTAGCAAGGAGAGAAAAGAGAGTACATGCTGTACAACAGTGTAGCCTTCATTTCTTTATATTTCTGTGTGCTTTTCTAGCAAATTTGTCTTCCTGTTGCTAGCTTTTCACCTTGAATGAGCTTACTGTCCTCTTGTAATACTCTACACAGGCCAATCTGAAACTCAGTTCAGAAACAATCCCCAATTTCTTGTAAATCTGTGCAATGTAATTGACTGGAAAAGCTTTCAACAGCTTTTAATCAACCCAAATGCTATGCAAAAAGCACTTTCCTTATCACTAGACTGCCTCTTACTTTCCTCCAGAGAGCTTTCAAATTGCGATGGAAATACTGATTTATAAAAAGAAAAAAAAATTAACACAACATAAGCTTCACCTCAGAATACTTCTATTTAATAACCCAGCCTGTGTGTGTGTGCATTTGCATGTGGTGTGCACAGCTGTCTCCTACTGTGATGGCTTAAACAAGACAAAGTGCTTGTGATTATTATGACCTGTACCTGCCCACAAAGCTAAAAGAAAGTCTAGTTTTAACTGTTCTTAGATTATACACTTCTATGCTGACTGAGGAGACCTGTGGTTTTGGAGCAATCTATATTTTTCATGCTAAACATGCACGGGTATTATTCAAGAATATGGGGCAATCAGTCTTTTGCTGAGGTGCCATAGCAATATGATAAACTTTACAGCATCCATAATAACAGAGGAAAAAAATCAATTCATCAGTCATAGGAGAATGCACATTTGTTATTTATTGTTGAGTTTCATAAGTGGAATGTGACTATAGTTGTGGTATTCAGAAACCCTCAATGAACAGTGAGTGTTAATCACTATCTATACACTTGACTTTCTTGTCTGTCTTCCAATTTGCCATTTGCACTGGCAAAAATTAAAAGACACAACAGTTTCATTTAGTTTGCATACCAAGTATACAAAGTAGAACCATTTCATCCAGAGCTATGGTGTTGTGATGATTTAGAAGTCTTGGTATAGTTTCCTATTTGTGAAGAGTCTAAAATGGTCTCTGTCTTTCTTATTCATGTGATTTAGGTCAGACCGAGCCCAACATATTTCCATTGGTGAATGTAGTATAAACAGATATATTCCTTTCTTCAGCTTTATCACAACTTTAGTCATTCTTTCCAATGACAGATATGTTGAGATTTTCACGCGCTAATTATCCTTTGGAATTTTCCATCATGCTCCATACAATAAAAGCATTTCAGAAATACTACTTAGGTGAGCTTTAAGTCTCAAAAAGTTATGTGAGTTAGATCATCTGTTTTAACTGCCTAATTTATCATTTACAGATCTACTTCTCTTCAAACAGAAGTTGTTCTGTCAATGTGTTCATTTAGAATAAAAAACCAAAACTGACTTAAAACCAGTCTGGATTGTCACTAAAGAATTCATCGTCATCCAATTAAGATGCATTTAATTTTTTGTGTATGCAAAGTCTATTTTGTAAATACTAAAAGTTTCTGAATTGAAACAAAGGAAGATTACTGCAACAAATTTTGATTGTTGATTTTGAAGAAATTAAAAGGTCACAGCAAAAAAAAGATAGTGGACTTTCATGTGGAGTTTATTGTGAAGCACATTACAAAGACTGCTTACACTGCACCTGAATGGCAGTATGTGATCTCAACAAATGGGTTTAAAAAGTGCCTGCAGACTTGTTAGAAGTGAACCACAATAGTGATAACTGCTGTAGCGTGATTGTGAAGTGGTGTAGTATTTTTTGCGACTAGAAGACTTGGTGCAAATATACTTTCTGCAGCTGCAGAAAACTTGCCTTTTAAAATGTCAATAGAAAAATATAATCAGTAAAGAAAACGTCACTAAATGCTGAAGATTAAAATATTATCTTTTGAGTGAGAGAGCCCAAAATAAGAGTACTCCAGCAAAACCGTTTGTTTTTTTTTTTTTTTTACACCCTGTTGAACTGTTTCAACACATATCACATGACCCACTCAGCTGATTCAAAAGAACATCTTTTCCCATTTTTCAGTTGCTGGGCTCCTTTAAATCTTCCATGTGTTTTTGTTTAAACACAGGCATTACTTGTAACGTTCCTAATGTAAGCATATTTGAAACTATGCAAAAGTAACACCATAACCTCTTATTTTCCATTATTTATAAATATTATTTGTTGCTAAAGAAATACTAGTGCTGCAGGATAAGGACATGTTCTTCGGAAGTGAGTGATATTGCCAATATCCTTCAAAATGTGAATAAAGCACTATTTTGTCCTGAATCCTCAATGAAAATAAAATATCTTTTTGTTTCCAGCAACATAATTAAATTTCAGATGCTCCAGTGAAAAGCCAAAACATTCGTGGAAGGAGAAAAACACACCTATACCTTAGCTAGATCCTGCCCCAGTAGCAAGATTTGTCTTGTATATATATATATATGTGTTCAGTTGTACTCTGAAGTGTCTCCAACTGTAGTCACACATACATCAGTTATCCCTGTGTCTACCCATGTGTGTAACTTCAGGGCTGTGTAAAGACAACAACTTTTAAGCTTATACACGCTTCACGTAATTGCCAGATGGCTCACTATATGCCGTTGAACAGGACCAGATTTTTTTATGACGGGAAGTATCTCTATGAATGAAAGCAGCACCCTACATACATGAAAGCAAGTGTTACCTGGATATAAAGCCTTCTGAACATTTCACCATGAGCATCTGAGAGTAAATTCAAAAGAAACTAATGTTCTTTCTGCACAATGCATTGTATGTCCATTACATACAAATTTCTATCTGATAAATGGGCATTTCCCCAAACAGGGAAGAACTAGGGGCGTTTAAAAAAGCATGAATTTATGCACAACTGACAAAAAAAATCAAGGATGTGGAAGCCCTAAATGTAATTAATTTTATTGCATACAATTTTTAACAATGCAGAGCCTTAATTACTCCTGCCATTAATGATGTGTCACCCAATAAATAATATTTTATTGAATTTAGGAGTCTAATGAGTGTAACCTATCCCAGAGGGAATAATTGTCCTTAATACATGGAAAGAAATAGATATAAACAATTTTGGTCTTTTCACATTACAGCCATGGCAATATATTTATGAAATATCTGTTATCAAAAACAGTTTTAAAGTTTTCTAATAAAAGTAAACAAAACGTATGGAAATCGTTCTGAAAACTATACTAGATTAAGATTTAGCATAGTCACACATCAGCATTTCATATAAACTGTACAAGTTATACAAAGTCACATGGTAGTATCTCATAAAAACCATAACATTTTACACATCATCGGTTATTCCAGCACACAATCTCAAGACAGGATTCAGCTCTATAAATAAAATATGAACTGCACACTAAGAAAACAACGGGAAGAGCAGATCTAATGTATGTCTACATCTTTGAAGTCTTAATTTAAAAATGAATCTGCTACTTCTATCTTTGCCTGCCTTGGCAACCTCAGTGGTCTTGCATAGTAAATCATTTCAGTAAATTATGTACTGGTAGCAGCACTGTGTTATTCTGTATCTTTTGGGCTGGTAAGAGCCACAGGTGACAACAAATTTTACAACGGGGATAAAGATCATGCCTGGATCCTAGAAGGTGCACTCCTTAATTGCCTAACAAAATATGCTCTAGTCTTGATGTGACAAAACTATCCATCTTGTCTTTCCTATAAATACGTATCTGGTGTTTTCAATGAAATGGGGCACCATCTGAGGGAATGATCTGAAACTAGGCCACATCTTTATAGGATCTATCATTGCCCTCTCACTCCCATGTTCCCTGTATAGACTGAAGTTCTGAGTGGTGAATTTAACACTGGAGCCCTGTAGCTTTTCTCTGCAGTACTACTCCCATCTCGGTCTTCTTGATTTCATTTGGCAAGGAGCAGAAATGGGAGCAGGGCATGTAAGGGGCATTTCAAGAAGAGGCCTCCAATCTCAGCCTCTGATGCCCAAATGAAATCACAATACATCAGATGTTTCACTAGTGGGAGCTTCTTGCTTTCACCTTTCAAACAGGCTGGTGGCACTGATAGTGATATGCTGATCAGGACTGTTTTCATAGTGATAAGCTTTAACAAGTGAAAATGAAAAATTTTGTCTTGACTCCATTCAGGTTTTTTATTTTCTTCTTCTTTTTTTATTTTTTTTTAAGAATCTTTTTACACAGCTGGAGAAATTTTCGATATTTTTAGTAATTTGTCCAGATTCAGAAAATTAGGAAAGTGACTCCTTTAAAACATACTAATCTTGCATTACTGCACTTTTACAGTTTACATGCCAGTTCTGATTAAAATGGGAGTTTATGTTCAGATTTCATTCCACAATGCAGGTGATTCTTAAAGATACTATAGGCATTTGTTAGCTCCTCCATCTCACTGTTTTGTGATCACTGTTTACACTTATTCCATTCAACTGTTTTCTTTACAGAATCATCCTGGGAGGTGATGGTCAAGAAATCAGTCAACTTACCTTTCGTATCATATCAGATCTTACCAGTCTGAGTTTATTGTTAGCATCAGTCTTAACCTGATACAGTTAGGGTCAGGTGCAGCTACGTACACCACAATCAGGCTACTATAAACTAGTTTCAGAGGACTAAATCCTGTTCTTTAGTGTAATCCAACAAATAGTACCAGTACAACAATTCGTAGTAAAAAAAAGCAGATTTTTGTTCCCCAAATCTTTTCCAGATAACTAATCTGGCTGAAAATGCATAAATGTAAAGCACATACTTTCTGAAAGTGTTTAGGCCATGTTACTGGCAAGTGGAAGAATATTGTGTGATTTGTAAAGTGAAGATATCTAAATATAAACCTTATTAATTAAAAATAAATAGAAAACATAAATTCATAAAATTAATACATATAGATGACAAACACTCCTTAGTGAGAGGCAATTCTCTACAACTGAGAGCTGATCTATTGAGTATAGCTCAAAAAACCAGTACTCTCAATAAAAGTTTATAATTTTGTTTAGCATTTTGTATATTCAATAACGTACAAAATCAGCAGAGCCAAACCAAGTTGTTTTATGCAATAAGCATTGCTCTGACTGGTCTGTGTAACAGGCATTATGACACGGTTGAAGGCAATAAAGACCTGCAGGGAAGAAAAACCAAAATAAAAAATTTTTTAAAAAACCCCCACCCTCCAGGATCAAGCTTTATTGTAGAAATAGATACATTGAATCTGTAAAATAAGCCCCAAATGAATCTGATTTAACAACACTGCCAAAAAAAAGGTGAAAAGTTTAGGATCAGCCTGAACTCACAGTACATGGCAGCCCAAACTCACAATATTCTAAACTTCAAAGGAAGTGACAGCTTGCTTTGTCAAACTGTACTGTACTCCTCAGATCAGCTAAGCTCAGAGCGGCAGTTTCTCATTCCCAAGCTCAGCAGCAAGAGAGCACCAAGGAGTACACAGCTTGAACAGGGCACCAACTGAGTGTAAAAGAGTACAAGTTCAGTGCTGGAATATCAAAAACATGACACATCAGCACACCCTCTATGTGAGATTAAAGGCAGCTACTATGGAAAATGCTTTTTTATTTTCCAGACAATTTTCCTTTATTCCTATAATCACTAAGCACCAGGACTTTAATAAAAAGTCAAAAGCTCCATCCTTCTTTCTGTGCCAGTTAGCTGACCTTTGCCGAGAAGATGCTGCTCTGTGTAAAATTCTTCTATCAGCAAAAGCTGAAGCAATGCTGATTAATGAGTGCCTAAAGGCTGGAAGAGGCAGTGAAATTCATCATGTACATCTTTAAGGATTTTTCCTTAAAAGCCAGATACATTGGATATGGGGCAATTATTTCACGCCCTTCACTATACCATATTTCACAGCCTTTCTCAAAGACGCTTCCCTGTCTGCTCTGGTGTCTTCATTCTGTACGCATTTCTATCCCTTTTCCACTATGTATCTATAAATGAGGAGACAGACACCCAAACTGCTGAATGGAGCAACGGTTCCTTAAAAATCTATTGCAAATAATATGATGACATTGGGGGCATTTTTTTCATTTAAAACTGATCTTGCAAAGATTTAAGAAGGTGAACTTTCTTTAATATCTGCAGAAGTAGTCCTAGTTACAAGCAAATACCTATATTTTATGACATATCTTTGAAGAGCAGCATCTTGGTGCAATCTTTGAAAGCTTGGGTGGGCTTATTCTCAAATGTAACAAAACCCTAACAAATGATAAAAATGAAATTGTGTGGAAAGTCAACCTGAGACTGTCAAACACACAAATAAATTTGGAAAAAAAAAAAAAAGTTAATCAGTCCTTCTAAATCATTTCTCTGAAAACTAGGATTAGTGATGGGTCAACTGCCTTCAAACTCTCATGCAAATAGGTTGTTATAGAACAAAAGCAGGTGGGACAAAAGTCATCAGACTGTAACGGGAAGGTCACAGATTTTGAAAAAGAATTGCAAGTGTGGGTCTGTATGATTTCTTCAGCCACAGTGCCAGAGTGATGTGCCTTGCACACTATTGCAGGATGAGAAGGGTATAGGAGCAGAAACAAATCAGAAGTTGCTTAACCCACCCCTGGCATCAAAAGAAAGGTCTGGGAAATCATTGCATAGCAAAATTTAGACTTTTAATAAAAGATTCTGAAAACAATTGATAATAGAACCAAAATGCATAAAAACTCAAACACTGGCAGTGAGATAACAGAAGGGTAAGCAATTAACAGTAACCTGAGCTGTTTATAAAAAATACAGCTATGAACACAAAGCCATGCAAAAACTTCCCCTTGGGATGGATGAGGAGCCTTGTGAGTTTCAGTAAACAAATAAACTAGTATTTTGCCAAAGAAATAATTCCAACACAAAACAGGAAACACAAACACAAAAGCTGTAAAAACAGCTATGGTGGTGAAATGGTTCTGCCACTGCAAATAACAAAAATCCTGCTAAAGTTTCAAAGTTATTTAGTCACCTAGAGACTAAGGTGGAGGTATGGGGAATGCTCGGAGGTGCCAAGTGGTAACATATCAAGCTCCTATCAAAACCAAATTACAATGGAGCTTTTTGAAATCTTACTTGTAGGCAGGACATATCTGCATCCAAACCATGACGATGAAATCAGGGAAAAGGTATCATCCGCTATATTTGTATAAAACACAAAATTACTCATTAAAAACATGTTATAAAAAGCTGGTTTCTAATAGAGTACAGACACTATCAACAGCAGGTAACCCAACACCACAATCATGACTTAACCATCAAAATGAATGAGACCCTGCCTAAATACTTGTAGGGGCATTTTGCAAACTATATCCACAGGGGCTCAGCAAAGTGACCAGTTTTCTCTTTTTCTTTCAAAGTGTACTTTTCAATTCAATGTTAGGTCTGATGCACTTGCTCATATTGGAGGTGTTTATGAGAAGAAAAAGAGCTATTGGAAATGTACCAATATCAACTGCCACAGGATTCATACTTTATTCTCACAAGAAACCTGAAGTCTCATCTTTGTATCTGATTTACTGCCTCGTGTTTATAATAGTAGAGCTACTCATACAAAAATCATAAACTGTCTTTGGCTCTTGGGTAACTGTACAAGATCCAGACTGTGGCCTCCACACAGTATTTCAAAATCAATGAGACAACTCAGAATACAAATGGAGTTACATAGGATAACTATAGTAGGCAGAATCTTGTGCTGTAAAACTAACCTGAAGAGGAATAGGATACATGCCAAGCAGAAGCTCATTTGCAGGACAAGATTTTTGATAGTCCTGAGTTCCTAAGGGAGTCTGTTATATACAAGCAGGTACTACAAAGAACTGAATGGTCTTGAATAACTTATTCCATATGGATTATATCAGCCAGAAGGGAAAGATAATGGATTTTCTCAAGTAACATGAAGCTCTGGATAACAAGATTATTGAAACACAAGCCAAAGTGATATAAAATCAAACCAGGGCTAACAAAATGATGCCTGTCTCCAAATGCTTAGGAAAAATAAATCTGTCTCTCTGAGGAAGATGAGTGCTGTAGCAAAAGGAGAAATTAAAAAACAAACAAACAAAACCTAAGAGTAATTAAATGCCCCCAGCATAGTTATCGGGGCATTGGATTTTTTCTGATTCTTAAAGAACGAAGTTGGAGACAGCTTCCGCTTTGTGTCCCTAAGATTCTGTGATATAGCTTGGGCCACAAATTGTGGGTAAATTATCCACACAATGTACCACAAACCCTTAAATTATTCTGTATATAAACATTTATACTAACTTGAATGAGTAAGGATTAGTTCAGTGGCTTTGAAACTGATCAGAGCACCACGGTAATTACCTGTGGTCACAACACTTGGAAAGCACAAACACACACATTGCTCCCTTCTGCCTTTCCTGCCTGGACTTTTTTCACAAAACAGGGACATGCCAGACCTTTCAGATTTCAAACTTAGTTGTATGCAATAAGCATTCAAGTTGTATGACAAATTGCCAATTTATGTTACTCCTCTCTTACTGCATAGATTGTCACAATTAATATATTAGAATTCAAAGTTGTTGTACTAAATTCTGGTTTTGTTATGCTGTGAATTAACCTAACTTTAAAAGAACAAGAAAGGGAAGCAACATACATTTTTCTTCAAACACATAAATCTGTACTGGAAGAATTTCAGTCCTATGCTGTCTGTACCTAATCCAAAATTTACGTTGCTCCTCAACTTATTGAAAATGTTTAGACTTCATATGGGCCATCCACTAAACAGGAATTTCTCTGATTGCAGATGTCCCTGTTTTGTTTAAAACAAGACTAGTTGTCTTTTAGTGAATTTCCTTTCAGCTAAGTTCTTCTAAGTAACTGCACTTTTCTGAATTTAGCTGCATGTTTTTTCAGATGCTGCTCATTCTGGAGCCAATAACAGTAGCAATGGTATGCAGAAGAGGCACAGATTTAGACTTACTGCTATGGCAGCCAAGGTTACTGATAAATTTTGCACGTTCTGTAAGTGACAGGGCTGTATTTGCAAGAAGAGGCGTACAACAGGTGACCAAAATTGACCAACTAAGTATTCCATTCCATCCACATCATACAACCTATAAAAGTAGGCGATCATGAAGGTCTCGCTTTCTTTGATCATGGCCAGCATCTGAAGAGGACCCTTCCTGTTCTACTTGTGATCCTAGGCCTCGTTCCAGACCCTGCATCCCTGAATCCAGTTCTGACATACTGCGAGTCCAGCTCAGGACTTCCAGGTGCCTGCCCTGCAGCCACTGGAGCAACGCCAGCTCTTCTGCTGGCAACGCTGCCCCAGGAAATTCAAGACTGGTTTTGTATATTTTGTATTATTTTCTCTATTTATTAGTAGTATTAGTAAAGCCTTTTTAACTTTCCAATTTGTAAGTCTCTCTCCCTTTTCCTCCTATTACCTTTCATTAGTGAAGAGGGCAGGGGATTAACAGAGAGCACCTGCCACAGTTTATTGTCACCCTGCAGTAAATGGTGACAGCAGATCAGATGCATCTTTGGTGGAGTTCAGAAAAGAGAGATTACATATCCAGTTCCTCAACATGTAATACACAAGTTGTACTTTGTTAGTTGATCTTAATGTGAATTAATGAATACTAATATGCCATTATATTAAAATCTTATTTTTAACAACCTTGAAGATCCAGAAATCTGAGGCCTTTTCCAAAATCTGTTTGAGAATACCAAGTCCCTAAATCCCTCAGCAACTCTCGTCAGCTTTGCATGGTCATCCCACTTACAGAGGTAAATAAGGGTAAAGTCTTAAAGTTCAGGAAACTTCAAGGTGATGTTTCTTGTGATGTAAAACAGATGAAACAAAGACAAAAGTCCAGCCTGGTAATTACTTTGACAATTCAAACTGCTCTGTGGTTTGCTGCATACTTTTAACAAAAGCTTTATAAGTAGGAAAAGGATTAGTTTCATTAATTTGTTGTTGTTGTTAAGTAATGTGTACAATAATCTTGCACATGTCTGTCATGTGCATGGTAGCATAGACAGTAAGTTCTGCTAGAATAGCCAGAGGCAAATGCAAATTGTGCTGTTTCATTAACTTTTTAATCATGTTTTTCATTTTGGTTTAATTAGCTTTCATTATTGTGTTAAGCAGGTGTCAAGAACTGTGGGCTTAGTGATTTCCCTGTTCTGTTTGTTGTTGCAAAGCATCTTACAGTACCTCCACTCTAAAAATGCACAACACAATGCTATTCAATACCATGTAAAATTTTTCTCTAAAACATTCTCAAAGTGATAGAAATTTATTTCAGGGTCAAAGCTTATCTCAATCTATACTGCACCACATTTAGAACTAATAATATCATTAACCCTTTTTACATTCCAGAATTTTCAGGAAATAGTTATTTATAAGAAAGACGTAAATGAGATTAGCAGTACTTGAAACAAAGTGAAAATTTGGCACTCTTAATCATTAGTGTCCATTGTGACAGATAGATTTAGTGTAATTATGACAACATCCTGACATTTCCACTGTCTTTACAAAAGACCAAATCTGCTTCACTGGTTTTAAAATTCTTTTTTTCCATTCTACATTATAAGAAAAAGGAGGGAAGAAGGGAAGGGAAGGGAAGGGAAGGGAAGGGAAGGGAAGGGAAGGGAAGGGAAGGGAAGGGAAGGTGCGGGAAGGGAAGGGAAGGGAAGGGAAGGGAAGGGAAGGGAAGGGAAGGGAAGGGAAGGGAAGGTGCGGGAAGGTAAGGTGTGGGAAGGGAAGGGAAGGTGCGGGAAGAGAAGGGAAGGTGCGGGAAGGGAAGGTGCAGGAAGGGAAGGGAAGGTGCGGAAAGGGAAGGGAAGGTGCGGGAAGGGAAGGTACGGGAAGGGAAGGTGCGGGAAGGGAAGGGAAGGTGCGGAAAGGGAAGGGAAGGTGCGGGAAGGGAAGGTGCGGGAAGGGAAGGGAAGGTGCGGGAAGGGAAGGTGCGGGAAGAGAAGGTACGGGAAGGGAAGGGAAGGTGCGGGAAGGGAAGGGAAGGGAAGGGAAGGTGCAGGAAGGGAAGGGAAGGTGCGGGAAGGGAAGGGAAGGTGCGGGAAGGGAAGGGAAGGGAAGGGAAGGGAAGGGAAGGGAAGGGAAGGGAAGGGAAGGTGAGGGAAGGGAAGGGAAGGTGCGGGAAGGGAAGGGAAAGTGCGGGAAGAGAAGGGAAGGGAAGAGAAGGGAAGGGAAGGGAAGGGAAGGGAAGGGAAGGGAAGGGAAGGGAAGGGAAGGGAAGGGAAGGGAAGGGAAGGGAAGGGAAGGGAAGGGAAGGGAAGGGAAGGGAAGGGAAGGTGCGGGAAGGGAGGGGAAGGGAAAGGAAGGTGCGGGAAGGTGCGGGAAGGGAAGGGAAGGTGCGGGAAGGTGCGGGAAGGGAAGGTGCGGGAAGGGAAGGTGCGGGAAGGGAAGGGAAAGTGCGGGAAGGGAAGGGAAGGGAAGGGAAGGGAAGGGAAGGGAAGGGAAGGGAAGGGAAGGGAAGGGAAGGGAAGGGAAGGGAAGGGAAGGGAAGGGAAGGGAAGGGAAGGTGTGGGAAGGGAAGGGAAGGTGCGGGAAGGGAAGGGAAGGTGCAGGAAGGGAAGGGAAGGGAAGGTGCGGGAAGGGAAGGGAAGGTGCGGGAAGGGTAGGGAAGGTGTGGGAAGGGAAGGTGTGGGAAGGTGCGGGAAGGGAAGGTGCGGGAAGGGAAGGTGCGGGAAGGGAAGGTACGGGAAGGGAAGGGAAAGGAAGGTGCGGGAAGGGAAGGTGCGGGAAGGGAAGGGAAGGTGCGGGAAGCTGCGGGAAGGGAAGGGAATGTGCGGGAAGGGAATGTGCGGGAAGGGAAGGGAAGGGAAGGTGCGGGAAGGGAAGGTGCGGGAAGGGAAGGTGCAGGAAGGGAAGGGAAGGGAAGGTGCGGGAAGGGAAGGTGCGGGAAGGGAAGGTGCGGGAAGGGAAGGTGCGGGAAGGGAAGGGAAGGGGAGGGAAGGGAAGGGAAGGGAAGGGAAGGGAAGGGAAGGGAAGGGAAGGGAAGGGAAGGGAAGGGAAGGGAAGGGAAGGGAAGGGAAGGGAAGGGAAGGGAAGGGAAGGGAGCTGATTTTTATCTCTTGTTGCCTAATACTAGTTTTGCATGCACAAGAGTAACTCCAAATAGTTCTGTTGACTGTTTGAATTGACTGGTGATTTAGAGTTATTTCTCAGAAGAAAAAGAAAGGCTGGTATTCCTTGATGTTGTTATACACACTGAAATGTTGTACATTGTTAATACTTTACAGAAATCAGATGAAAACAAAAACAAAGAGGGAACAATCCTGGTCAACATTTCCAAAATTTTATTGAGGAAGAGATAAATAATTCAAATTAGTTTTCATACATGTACAGCAATAATAATGGCCTTATATTTCACAGGCTTTTCAGTTATCTTCATTGGGTATGAGTACCAAGCCCAGGACCTGTTCCTGACTGCAATAAATTAGCTGCAATGCTTGCCACCGGAGAGGGAGTTTTTAGTCAGCTCCTTCCAATCATGAGTGACAGAACTAGTCCAAGTTGATTCCTAAAGACCAGCTCGTTTATTACTGGACTCTGAAGAACAATTTTTCTGAGTCTCTTAAAGCCTCAGCTTTCTGTGAAATCATTTCCTGCCCAACCCTGACAAATTATTTGAATGTCACAGGTTTCAGGCAGCAGCTCTTGACACTCACCTATCTTCTATCATGAAGTACAGTTTGCCCTGCAGGGACAATTTTGCATCAAGGTGAAAAAAAGAAATCATAGTCGATTAGAATAATCAACATTTTTTTAATATGCACATATATGTTTATACAGTTGTAGAAGATGAAGCTTTTGTGAAAAGAAAATGTTTGGTTTTGATGCTTATCAGAAGCTCACAATTTCCCACTCTTTACTTCCTTCTTTTTTCTTCTTGAAAACAAAACACTTCTGTACAAATACGTGCCTACTTTTGAAATTTAAGCACAGTGTGAAGACAGGAAGGAAGATGCTATGTTGGTTATAGCTCATTTTTCTATTGATGTGACTACCATTTTCTCATTAGTTCCTGTTGACATAACAGAATCCTTTACTGAAGTATTTCCAGATTTATTTTTCTGTCTCCTACGCAAGATTTGGAAGACTATACAGGCTAATAACTGGACGTATTTGTCTATTTCAATTGTTTAAATCCAAAATAATTTCCTCTGTCTTTAAAGTAGAAAATCATGGACCCCATGTTTTATAATAAAATCTTGTGTATGAACATATGTTTTACATTAGCTGGCTTTGTTTAATGCCTTAGTAAAGCCTCACATGTCTGTAATATTTATCCTTCTTTTGTGAACATTAAAAAATGTTTTCCTTCATTGTAATGAGGATATTGTTTTCATCTCTCAACAATTCGATAGCACAAATTGTCTGAAAACAGTCAGTTTATCTATAACATCCTATACGGGGTTCCACTGTTGAGGTCTCATGGAGAAAAAGCATCTAGCGCTAAGTGTGTGGTAGCAAATTAAACAATGTTCAGGAACATTTTCAAGTGCTGCAATGCATTTTGCTTTACTAATGTTGGCTCAGTCCCTGGTATACTTTTGTTTGTGACAACTAGCACACCACAAAATAATTTCTGAGCATGATTTGGGAGTTAAATGTCCCAGCAACTATTCACAGTAGACAGCTGGTGCTCATCCACCCTGTTTTTGAGGCTCAGGGGATTTACCCGCCTTTCCAGGAGATTGGCCTCTTTGTTAGGAACACTCTAAATTTGTATAAACATTAGTTTGCATCATGACTGTTTTTTATTTAGGCAGAGGCTGTCAAGAAAACTGAGTCTGCACACTGTTACACTGTAAGAGATTTTACATGATAGAATAGAAAGGCCATGTTTATAATCAAGGAAATTTAGTTCTTTCTCATCTTAAGCCATGGCTGACAAGATAAATAATTTTTCTTTCAAGGTAGGAAACTTCTAATTCTCTTTAAATCTATTTCAATCTATTATATAATCTTGTTTCATTTTTTTTGCTATCTAAAACTTCAACTATTCCTTTTCATATGGCTTACTAATAAGTTTTCTGAAAATACTTCATTCAGCTTCTTCAGTGAACACAGCCAGCAAAAACAATGCTATCGTTTCTATGAGCAGATTGAAGAACACATTGTTTTCAACTGTATTTTGTGCATATGTGTTTTCATAGTGTATTGGAGTTACCTCACATTTGTTGGTCTTTAATGTATATCAGGTATTTAGAAACTAGTTACAACTGTGTTGTGCTTTGGGAAAGACAACACATTGGTAGTAGTGACTAAAACTTTTATTATAATTCTGTCAGTAATTGTATGTTGCAGTTGTATCAGTATTACAATTCTATCTATTATTTTATTACAATTATATCAGGGTTTTGTTTTGTTTTGTTTTGTTTTTTCTTATCAAGGTAGTATGTTCAAGTACAGTTTGTGCGCCTTTCTTTGCATTAAAATGTTTACTGCTTTCATGAGGTCTTATGAGCATTCCCACCAGCTGATTTTTTTTAGTGTCCAGTTAGGTTTCTGATGGCTGTAAGAGACAGTTGGGCAGACTGGTGACAAAACAAAATTCTGTCTTTTGTTGGATATGAAGATTTCAGTGTGTGACTTCTGTTTGTCCGTTTAATAGTCAGTGGCCCAAGCGTTGATTCAAGTTAAATTATTTTTGCATTGTTAAAAAGGAATATATTTTTAGCATAATCATTTCCTTTGTTTCCGGAGCTATAAAGTAAGCGATGGAGCCAGAAAACAAAACAAAACTAAGGGCATATTAAGGTCTAGACAGAGTTAATTCTTTAAAGCTGGCTGCCTTCGGGAAGTGGCCTAGAGTCAAGCAATGATGTATTTATAGACAACAGAATCAAAATGGTACAGGAACTTGTATGCTATTACTTAGCTGGTTTTCAACTTTTTTGGAAAACCCGTCTGGTGTTTATATATATGTGTGTATACATATGCATATATTTTACTTCTTTCACACCCTTCAAGATACTTCTCTCTATTCAACTGTGAAATCGTAGAACAGAAAGAAAAAAAAAGAAACTCCAGATGGTTATTTTTCTGAAAAGATGGTCATAGGACTTGAGCCAATGGACTGAGACTGCCCAAATAACCTTGGATATTTAGGACTAAGTTACTTCCAATGGTTCAGAGGTAATACTGGGAAGTAAAGAACACAAATTTCTTTGTACCAGAAAGACAGGGCACAAAAGAACTTCATTCTGTTTTCTCCTCAGAAAGAGGCATAGTTACAAGAGGTAAAACCTTAATGTAGTGTACAGATTCAGAGCACCATAAGGAACAGACTTAGCTGGCTTTCTAACATTGATATCGTTTTACTAGAATCAAATAAATTTTGGCTGAAATCAATTTTTACTTCTTTCTGCATAAAGAAAGCAATAGAAAGGGCAAAAATATATGCCACTATATCTGCAAGCAAGACTTAACATTGCACCCAGGTACCATAGGTATATTTCTTACAGCAGGAGGACAGCTCATATTAAAAAGAAAAAACATCTAGGCTGTATCTTTTTTAGTGTCAAGGTTTTATTTGTTCATTTCTTGTCAAAGAAAAATCAAGCTAAGAAAGAAGACAGAGAGAGGATGGGAAAATATAGGGTCTCGGTGATAATTCTCTTAATATATAGTTAAGATTTAATAGCAGGGTATGGAAGAAATAAAATTGTCATGAGGTTAGAATGTGAGCGTGAAATACTCAAATGTCTTTTACTGATTTGTGTGGCTTTATGAAAAATAAACCAATATTTCTGTAAGGTTACAGCTTGGCTATGCCAACTGACTCCGAAGTTCCTCCTCCCAGAAATACCTTCTTGTCTAACTCAAAAAATATTCACATTATTCCAAAGACAAAAATAGCTAAAAGGGGCTTACAGAGGAGATTCAGGAAAAGACATAAAATTCTGAGATTTTCTATCAAAGAGTTTTATGGCCTCTATGGGGTCAGAGTTATTGTTCTGTTCTTCACTGGCTTGGTATACGCCTTTTTCCACAGATCATTACACATTCAAAGTATTCATATTTACCTTTCTTATTTATTTTACTTTTGTTTCTTTATTTTCCTCCTCTGAAATCTGTTTCACAAAGACAAATAAAAGCACTGTTTTCATTAACAAAGCAGGAAGCATTATGTGTCATGCAGCACATACACACCAGATCAGAAACATTTCTATTTAGCTTTTTACTCAATAATCGCCAGATGTTAAAGACCCACACCGCAGGATACAAGACATTTTCAAAACCTCCCAATTTACAACATGATATACTTCAAACCCTCTAAGGATAATTTTTGTTATTTTTAATTAGATGCACAAACCACAGTATTTTCTACACATTACATGAGAGAGAAATAGTTTTGAATCATAGCATCTTTCAGTTCCACAGAACCAAACCCACAGCTAAAAACAGTTTTAGAAATAGCAAACTTTCTACAAGCAGGTTGAAGCTTTGACTGTGTTCACTCACTTAAAAGCCTGATGGTTACAGTATTATCTGGGAGACACAGATTCAGTCCCAGCACCAATTAATAAGACAGGACTTTATAGCAAATAGGACCAGATCAAGAAAAGAAAGTGGCAGCCATTTTCTCAAGCACATTGTTATTCCCTGTGTTATGAAGATCCTTAGGTGGTAGAAAACTTTGGTTTGCAACCCAAGAGAGACAGAAGATGTCTGAAGTCAGGGCACTAGCATACCAATGCATGTAACAATACACATGGTATACACAGAAAAAGGCAAGCATTGTTCTACTGTATGATGATTTTGTCCCTTGAGGAAATATATTCCCTTCGTTAGAAAATACCCAGATGAGTTGGGGAAATTATCCCATTAAGCAACCAAACATCACAAAAAAATCCCACCTTATTTATTCACATAACCCTACAGTATGTATAGACAATTCACATATACGTTTTATTTAAATGCATGCTTATATTTTACGTATATTTTTATATAATATTCATTAAATTTTCAAAAATTGTGTCCCATGGTGAACAAATAAGATGGGAGACCTTCACAAGCAAAGTGCAGTGAAAAACAAAGGATGAAAATAAACAGATCTGGGGGAAAAAAAAAATAACAACAATAAAAAACAACTCACTGAGAACAGAGAACATTGCTCTTTTGAGTATATTCAGTGCTGGTTTCGATCTCCTGTACAACACTTAGCATCATGGAGTGGTATACAGGCCTATGTAGAAACATGTTAACAAAAGTAATCTTTCTCTTCTCGGTGAAAAAATGCTTTAATAAGGCAAGTCAGAGTCCCTCCAAGGATTGAGAGTCTAATGCTCATAGGAATCAAACAGCTTGACTGAGAATCCACAGAAGGTAAAGTACCCACATGGGTTTTCACAAAGAACTTATTTAATCAACTTTTTGAACGGGAAAGGACAGTCTTCTGAAATGTATTTGAATTCTCCAATATCAGGCAAACAAAATGGAATATCTATGATATGATGTATACATTTGTAATTGCTATCATAAAGAGAAAGATGTGCTAGTCTACAGACGCTAGAGGCCTGTCTGTATGAACATGCAGAAAGGAACAGACCTCTTACCCAGGCTGCTTGTCGGATTTCTAAAACTGGATGTTTTTCTAAGTGTCATACACAGAACAGAAGTATCATAATCCAAAGCACGAATACTTGCAGCATAATTTCCTTTCTGACTTCTCTTACTTTTTAAACTTACTTTAAAATTCTATGATTCTATGATTTTGCCAATCACTGCAACTTTCTATGGCAAATATGCATTTTACATTGTAAAGGTTTTAATGAACAGAGCACCCGCCAAATGAACATAGGAATTTTTCTCAGACCCTCAAGTATTCACACTGTTTTAACTCAAAAGTTATGACTGTCATGTATTGGCAGCTTTGTCTCTGTTCTCTGGTCTGGTTCTATTTCATAGAGGCATGGTAAGCTGCAGAAGCAGTGCTGATAACAGAAACTGGTTGTGGTAGCAGCTGAATCACAGCATTATGCTGTGGAAGACCAGGCCACGAGAATGAAGTTAGGGTAAACATTCAGATCAAACCTTGCCCAGGAAGCAGAACAGCCAGGTTTCCCCCTTTTCTAAATCTAAACCCTCAGATTTGGCTCTACTGACTGGGAGTATTCCCTGCTCTTTTTTCTCTGACAGCTGTTGGCATTTGCATTAGCAAATCTCACAGTGAGAGGATGGGCAAGGCTACAAAACATCTTGCTAGTAATTTCAGGCAGCTAATAGGCACTTAATTGTTTCTTAATAAAAATTGAAATAAAAACTGATTGTAAACTATCTGCTGTAAATGAAAGCAGTTTTGTTTGTTTCGATCAGCAAAACATCAACATATTCCATTTCTCCACCTCATATACTCCTGTATGATGGTGTTGACTGTATAACAAGTAGGCATAAAAAAATAGATCTCAGAATCACAGAATAATTTCAGCTGGAAGAGACCCTCAGCATCATAAAGTCCAACCATAACTTAACACTAGCACTAAACCATGTCCCTAAGAACCTCGTCTAAATGCCTATTAAACACCTCCAGGGATGGTGACTCCACCACTTTCCCGGGCAGCCTGTTCCAATGCCTGATAACCCTTTCCATGAAGAATTTTTTCCTAGTATCCAATCTGAACCTTCCCTGGGGCAACTTGAGGCCATTTCCTCTTGTCCTATCATGCATTGCTTGGGAGAAGAGACCAACCCCCTCCATGCTACAACCTCCTTTCAGGTAGCTGTAGACAGTGATCAGGTCTCCCCTCGGCCTCCTTTTCTCCAGGCTAAACAGCCCCAGCTCCCTCAACCGCTCATCGTCAGACTTGTGCTCCAGGCCCCTCACCAGCCTCATCACCTTTCTCTGAACTCTCTCCAGCACCTGAATATCTTTCTTATGATGAGAGACCTAAAAGTGAACACAGTATTCAAGGTGGGGTCTCACCAGTGCCAAGTACAGTGGCAAAATCACTTCTCTAGTCCCGCTGGCCACACTACTGGCCACTGACAAAAGCCAGGGTGCTGTTGGCCTTTTTGGCCACCTGGGCACACTGCTGGCTCATATTCAGCTGGCTGTCAATCTGTCAATCTGCCCCCAGATCCTTTTCTGCCAGGCAGCTTTCCAGCCACTCTTCCCCTGTAGCGCTGCATGGGGTTATCGTGACTCAAGTGCAGGACCCAGCACTTGTCCTTGTTGAACCTCATACAATTGGCCTCAACTCAACAATTCAGACAGTCTGGATACCTCTGTATGGCCTTCCTACCCTCCAGCAGATCAACACTCCCACCCAATTTGGTGTCATCTGCAAACTTACTAAGGGTGCATGCAATCTCCTCATCCAGATCATTGATAAAGAGATTAGACAGAACTGGTCCCAATACTGAGCACTGGGAAAACCACTTGTGACTGGCCGCCAACTGGGTTTGGCTCCGTTCACTACAACTCTTTGGGCCCAGCCATCCAGCCAGTTATTTATTCATCACAGTGTACACCCATCCAGCCATGAGCTGCCAGCTTTTCCTGGAGAATGCTGTGGGATACGGTGTCAAAGGCCTTACTGAAGTCTAAGTATACAACATCCACAGCCTTTCCCTCATCTACTAGGGACTCAACCTCATCAAGTTCCATCAACCTTCAACATCACCTTATCAAGTTCCAGACAATCCAAATACTCCCTAACGTACATGGCTACCCCAGCTCCTTTCCTTCCTCACCTACCCCTTCTGAAGAGTTTATAGCCATTCAATGCAGCACTCCAGTTATGAGGGTCATCCCACCATGTTTGTGTGATGGCAATTATATCGTAGTTTTTCTGCCTTGCAATGGCTTCCAGCTTCTCCTGTTTGTTGCCCATGCTACGTGCATTCATATACATGCACTTCAGCTGGGCCATTGATTCCACCACCTTTTTCTGGTGAGAAGCCCTAATTCCTTTTTGGCCATCATCAATGGCCACAGATGAGTAGCAATAATCTAGGCAGTCAAAAGAGGACACCAGGTTATTAACAAAAAGTGAGCAGTGCTGTCCGAACCATAACAGAAGTACTCAAGCAATAATGACCTTAAGTGACTGAATGAAGGATTACATTAAAAAGCATTGCTACATAGAGATCACACAAAGCCACAAACTATTCTCATACATACCATTTTTTTATATAGTAATGAAACTGTGAGTCCAATACCAATTAAACTGGTAAAATAGTAGGCAAATTTTTCATTTAAAGGTGACTAAGATTTCTTTCAAGTCATTGGAAGAAATGTTCTGTTCTGTATGAACCAAATCCATGTGAACAAGAAAAGACTGAAAGCATGACATGTTTAACTAACAGGCTTCTTGGCATTGTTTCATATTTTTCTTATCTTCTCTAGTATGCAAGAAAATAATAAGAATTTTTCTCTAAAGTCCAAAATGTCAAAAAAGACACATATGAAAAATCAGTGCAAAAAACAATTGAAGTATTTTTTTACTGCTGTATGACACTACTTTTCTGCCCCATTCAGTAATAATTTAACACATTACAGAACAGAATAAGGGGTTAAAAATTACTTGTAGTATACTACACTGATAGTAAACCTAGAAAAAACTTTTTGGGTTGAAAACTGTTTTGAACTTGCAAAGGTGATTGATAAATAGAAAAATACTGTCAAAATTTGTCTAAAAGTTTTCATCTCATCTCACACTTATTTGAATAAATCTATAATTATTTGTGTGCATTCATCTTTTGTTAATTTATTTTGGAGTTTGGTTTTTTGTTTAGTGGCTTGAAAAAACCCCAAACAAACCTGCATATGAAAATTAAAAACCAGTTTTAGAAGAACTATTTGCAGTTCTTACTAATATCCAGGGTTCTAATACCATGCAGCCTTTAGGTCTAATAACTGAAGAAAAGTGTTGATAGATCCGATGAACACCTATCCAAATCATCTGAACTTTTGTCATGTATGTGGTTTAATGGAAAAAAACTGGCTGTCAAACTAACTGGCTGTCAAACTACATTTCCAAGATGACCTGTCTTTAGGCAAGCCAAGAACAAAATCAGACTGCCCTTTCTAACAGCCCTTTCTAGCTAAAATTCAGAGTAGTACAACACAAACAAGGAAAAATAATTTGAACAGCTGCAAAGAACTGCATAAAAACCTCAGGTTTACTTTTAGAGAAAAACTTACACTGGCTAATACTGTATCAGAACACATTGCCTTGCATTCAGATTCTTTCTAGATGACTTAGCCCAAACTGGATCCATCTCTCTTGCCAAAACTTTCTGTAAAGGATGAGGTAAAAAGGTAATCTTTCTCCAAATGAGAACTACTGCTCTGAAATCATGTGCAGGCTTTGCCAATGAAGTGAGAGGCTTCCCCAGAGGGCAGTTCAAAGCAGGAGCTATGGCCAGTGTTTGAGCAGTACTCCTGAAAAGCTGGGCCATGCACTCCATTGGGAGGGCAGTCCAACACCTTGTAAGGTAAGGAAGAAGATTGTATGGTGTGATTAAAAGCAATTGAGACAATTCAGGAAATATCTTCTATTTCTGCAAGCAGTGCTTGGCCATGCAAACACCCAAAGTTCACCTGCAAACCGTGGGTCATTTTCTCCCATACAAATCTGGGGATACATATTGTGGTGCCAGCCTGAACTCCCTCTGAAAGTGCAACCCATATAGAAGTACTCTAAAATTTTGTGACCAAAGGCCACTTTTGTCAAAAGGTTCTGTGTAATAAAATCCAGAAAACAAAAATAAATAAATAAATAGATAGATCGATAGATACAGGATAACTAGTACCAACACACTCTATATAAATATATATGGACCTATATGCATTCTATATACACCAATTTTATTTTTGAGACTTAAAATTGGCTTTGGGTTCAACTATACCGGTTTTTCTCTTTCTGTAATCTTCCTGCTAGTTTCTGTAAGATAAAAAGTAATGAAAAAATGTCTGCAAACATACTGTGACTTAATCAGTCACTGCAGCCTCAGTTTAAGAAACAGTTTTGAACTTGTTTCTTTTACTGAGTTTCCAGCTGAGCCTCAAATTTTTGTTAAAAGAAAATTTCCAGGAAATATTTGCTATATTTTGTTGAACAAATACCTCTAAAATCTGTCAGATCTTAGGCAACACTTGTCAGTACAACTTCCTTTATATCTCCACAAATAAACAACTGTCAGGAGGAAAAGGTAGCTATTGCCCACATTTAATTTTTCCCCACTAAAAGAAACTTGCCTTTTTTAGGGGTGAGGAATGTGTTAAAGATGTAACAAATACAGTACACACACACGTACACACACACACACGTAAAGGTAATGTATTAATTTTTTTCCAGATGTTTGGGACTTCCTCAGTTAAAGCTGAATTAGGTGCCACATCCAGAGGCAGCCAGAGCAGGTAGTGTCAAGGCTTGCCATGTGGAGAAGGCCACTGGAGAGAAGACACATCATGCAAGAACTTGAGAATTGCCTGTCATGAAATCGACAGTCCAGCACTGAAATTATTCAATGGCTAGTTAGTTGTGAACCTAGAAAAGATATTACTTCCAACCTGAGAATCTAGCAAAGACTTTCATGTATCTTTGTCTCCCCTTTTCCCAACACATGCACACATGGAGGCAAGCAGATTGCCCACCATCCTGGAGGCAGATACCAATTTCTGGTGCACAAGATCTGGCTCCCCTACCAGCTGCTAGTAGAACTAGGGATAGGTAGCCTCAAAGAAGCCAGAAAACAGTATTGAAGATATAGTAAGATTTTATATCTTTCCTCCTACAGTAGGAATGTTTGATACCCAACAGCCAGCTATGACTACCTGAGGAACACTTGTAATCACAAAATATTGCAGTGTAGCAGGAATGTTTGCAAGTAGATCTCAGATTCCTTAAATTAATGAAGTTCAAATGTGTTAAAATACATTGACTCTCTTCCTTGCTTTCACACACAAGAAAATAAGAATAAGCAACTCCACCTACAACCAATTTCAGGATTACTGTAAACTGCTACAGAAGTCTCTACAAATATGTGGAAAATGCCACCCAAGCATCAAATCTTTCACTGTGTTGTTTGCCCAACTGTGTAAGTAATTTCTTCCTACTTATGAGTTTTACAACACAACACATGGGGAAACAGCTCAGAGAGCAGAACAGACAGATAGATAAAAGGAATGAACTATGGAAAAAGAAATGCGTGTAGGTATGTAAAGGGCAAAATATCTTCAGGGAGAAACAGAGACAAAGAAGGTGAAAGCATCCTTTTATTTTCCCTGAGTAGTATGAAAGAACTTAAAAAAGTAAAACCAATTCTTAGCACTAGCAAGTAGCCCTGGTGTTACCTTTCTGCCTTACGATGACATTATTTGAGACAGTTCTTTGAATATAGGGAATCCCATTGTATTAGCTTATGTAAAGAGTACAAGATAATCTCTGAAACACGAGGCAGATGATATACAGTATGTCTCCCACTTTCTCTGGTTAAACTGCATGAGAATTTCACCAACACAGATTGTCCTTTACTCAGTGCTGAGCTTTTCATGCAGGAGACATGAGACACTTAGATATTAATAAAAATAAGAGAACTTTAGAGTTCAAATAAAGTACATTCTCAGTTCTACATTAATGAAAAATTTACAGTTTAATATGCTATGTCTTTGTTCATACAAGTGCAATGGCTGGGAAACTTACTTAAAAAGTCCCAGCCTCTTCAAGAAAAAGCTGCAGTTACATCTTTGGTCATGCTATATTGAAATGAACACAGAGTTTGAGCTCTTTTTCCATACCATTTGTGCCTTTTATTTTCATTTAGGTTAAACACAGTTAATACAAAGAGCTACTAACCTGAACACTGTAAGAACCTCCAGCACTATGTTAATATTATGAATCAATGAAACAAGTAGACCTGGCTATTGTTAAGTAAATACGTTCATCGTCAAAGAATGCGGTTTGGTTATTTGCAACAGCAGCCCCTACTTTCATCCAGAAAAGCCTGAGTTTAATTTGCTAAACTGGGATGGCAAAGTTCCCTGTTCTCCAGAATGCTCCCGATTCACAAATCAGCACAGTTAGAACAAA
Source organism: Caloenas nicobarica (assembly GCF_036013445.1). Taxonomy (NCBI): domain Eukaryota; kingdom Metazoa; phylum Chordata; class Aves; order Columbiformes; family Columbidae; genus Caloenas; species Caloenas nicobarica. The sequence goes on from NC_088284.1 coordinate 34,367,626, forward strand.
TCCAAGTGAAATTCCCATCTGCCTTGCCAGATTTAACACACAAAATCCTCTGATAGTGCTGTGATGAAGCAATAAAGGCAAGTATATGCTTCACTCTCTTGGTATTCTTGTGCTTAAAACTTTATTTTCATCAGAGCAAGACCAAAGCTCAAGTGAGTGAACCTCCAGACTAGAGACCTCAATACCTTTAACACTGTTTCAGCTCTCTCAACATATGCTTTGCAGCATTCCCTGAATTCATCAAGTTTTCAGTTACTGTGGATCTGGGAAATATAGGAACATCCCAAAGCAAAGAACTTCACAAAGAGAGATAAGAGGAAGGGGATAAGAAAATTCCTAGTCTGAGTGACACTTCAGACATTATCTACAGCTATATGCCATGGTGAGTGACTTTCAAGTGTGATGGTCTTATCCCATTAAATACTGTCAATACTAGCACAGCATACACAGATTCTAATTTCTAATATAGATCTGCAATGAAGTGTTAAGCTAAGTGAGAGAGCCACTGAATTCATTGCAGGTTTTAATTTATTTAAAGCTGTCAAAAGCAGAACAAGCGTGCAATCTGGTTTCAAGATGCTGAGTTGGCTACAATGAAAACAAAGCCTGTTATCTCTAAGCAATCAAAATAATCCAAAAAGAGCTCTAAAACATGAGCTTTAACAATACTGCAACACCTCAGAATATCTTGGAGCAGTGAAGGGCATTTCATCCTGGGACATGTATCAACAGAAATAGTAACTTCTTTTCTGTTTCTTTGATAAACATTGTCTTTGTCTAGCAACAAACGATGGATTCAAGTGCCAGACACAATAAAGTATGGAGTTAAAATATGCAATTCACCAGTTTGCGATTAGGTATATTCTGAAAAGCAGAAAACTAATTCTCTTTTGATTTAAAAAAAAAATCTTAGATAATTTTAAAGTATTTTCAAAAGTTAGATTGCAATATTTTTTAATCTGGGCTGGAAGCTAGGAAAAATTGTATTTATCACCTGCAATGTACTCAATTCCTTCAAGACTTTTGTAAATTTGTACTGCTTAGTTTTTTCCTTGTAACATTCTGGCTTCATAACAACATACTGCTGTTCCTTGACACTCAAATTTTACTGAAGTGATAACTAACATTGGGATATTTTCTATTTCTTGAAGATTAACAGCTAGACAAAGAAATAGATTACCTTGGAAGTATAAGGTTGTTAACTTTTGTTGGCTATTACACATCCTCCAAACAACTTCATGCCAAGATAATTATTTTAATACACCCATAATCAACAGTAAAGTTTTAAAAGAAATTTCCTTGCCTTTGATGCATTTTGAGAGCTTGTGTTCTGTGCAAATGTTGACTTTCTTAGAGATTCTTCTTGAAACATGCATTTCAGGGATATAATATGAATCACAGCAGGCAGTTAAAAATTGCATTATCCCTGAGGTTATGTAACAAGTGATACTCAGAACCTCAGCTTTCTCTCCCTCTATGTTTTATTATAGATTTTGACTGAATAAATTTTTGTATACGCCATCTGACATAAAATGTCTTGGAGGGGTTAATTGAATTAATCTCTCTTTATTCCAAGAGGGGAGATCACCCATATGGAATCTGTCCTTTGGACATCTGCCACAGCACTGCTCTTTCAGAGCTCTGCTCTGCAGCATCAACTGTACATTATATCCCTTGTAAGTTCAACAGAATCTGAAATTACAATAGCAGTCCTAGGAAAAGAGGAAGAGCTAAATGGTCAAGTGTACACCTCAAGAATTTTAAAGTTCAAAAGGTAGCCAAAAGTAGGTTTATTAATACATGCTTACCATTTCAAAATCAGATACTTTTAGTATTTAAATAATGATAGTATACTTTAGAAACATAAATACAGGAAATCTATTTTCAAGTACCTGAGTTGCAGATACGTTGCCTTTCATCATTACATAAATTTCAGAGAAGTAGAAAACTTGCAGGCAGTTCAGTTGTGATGTAATTTAGAACTTCTGCATGTTTAATTCCTTGATCTTTAACTCTTTTTAAAAGTTAAATCAACAGCACATATTTATCCAAGAAATACACGATATGGTATTCTGATGGTTTTTATAACCAAATGGATGATATTTTCTGCTCAAACAGTCAGAGGACAACAAATTTTCTTGCTTGGAGCAACTGTTATACACACAAAGCAAATTTAGGTTGGCATAGGTTTGATTGATAGCCACAAAATATATCTGTTTCAACATCAGCCTAGATATCTCAAGATGGATCAAGACTTTAGCATTATTTGAATATGCTTTGTCAAATCTTAATTCAATATTAAACAGGTGATATTTACATGTTTATTCACTTTTTCTTTATGGAGAGCATAGAAGGCCTTTATCGAGTGGATGGAAGTTAAGGAATGCAATTTACTTTAAGGTTCATTTTAAGTGGAAGAATCTTAGTTGTAAAGCAATGAGATCTAATTTAACTAAGTTGGTTTGTAAGCCTAAAGAGATTTGTGTTTTTAAATGGCACCTATCATCAACACTTCAGAAAAATATTCTATGAAGATATCTCTGTCTCATGGAAATAAGCTAACTAACATTTACTAGCCAGTGTAAATAGATGTTGTGTATTCGTGTACTACTGTGAAGCACTATCCCAGTAACTAGCATTGTAGTCTAGTGGTCAGTACTGGGTCCAATCCTGTTTAGCATTTTCATTAATTATCTGGATGATGGGACAGTGTGTATCCTCAGTAAGGTTGCAGAAGACACAAAACTGGGAGGAATGGTTGATAAACCAGAAGGTTGTCTCAGCCAGAGGGACCTGGACAGGCTGGAGAAATGGACTGGCAAATGCTTCATGAGGTCCGAAAAGGGGAAGTGCAAAGTCCTGCAGGTGGGGAGGAACAAATCCAGACACCAGTACATGCTGGGGGCAGCCCAGCTGGAAAGCAGCTTTGCAGAAAAGGACACGAAGTTGAACATGAGCCGTCAATGTTTACTTGCAGTAAAGATGACTAGTGGTGTCTAGGTTTGCATCAGACAAAGTGTTGTCAGCAGGTGCTTTCCCTTATTCAGTGTTCGTGAGGCCAAACCTAGAGTAATGTGTCCAGTTCTGGGTTCCTCAGTACAAGAGAGATGTGGACATACTGCTTGGAGTCCCATGAAGGGCCATGAAGATGTGGCAGGCACTCAGGCTTTGCTTCTATGGGGAAAGGCTGAGACATCTGGGACTGTTCAGCCTGAAGAAAAGAAGGCTCAGGGGGATCTCATCAATATATATAAATACCTGAAGGGAGGGTGCAAGGAGGACAGAGCCAGGCTCTTTTCAGTGGTGCCCAGTGAGAGGACAAAAGGTGATGGGCACAAACTGAAATGCAGAAGACATCCTCTGAACATCAGGAAACAATTTTTCATTGCAAGGGTGACTGAGCACTGGCACAGGTTGCCCACAGAGGTGGCGGAGTCTCCCTCCTATCACACGTTCAAAAGCTGTCTGGATGTGTTTCTGAGTAACCTGCACTAGATAACCTTGCTTGAGCAGGAGGTTTGAACCAGAGGACCACCAGCTGTCCCTGTCAGCCTCAGCTGTTCTCTGATTTTGTGAATACATAGCAGTTCTAATAGTGGATACAATCAGATGACATGGAAGTATTCCCTTTCATATCAAGACCATTCTCAAATTTAAGAAAGAATAGACCATCTAATTTCTTTTAAAATGTAATAAATTACCTTCTGAAGATTATTAAGCTTGCAGAATGTACATCATCTCAGATCATGATCTGCCATTTACTTAAATTGGTTGTATGAAATATAATATGTTAATTTTTTTTTATAAAAAGTGAAAGTGACTGGAAAAGGACATAAAATATGTACCTAACAGCAGAGAAAAAATAGTTTACAAGTGGAAAAATAGACTTTGAGGCTTTTCTAACATCTATTTTTAAATGAAATCAGTAATTCATGAAAGTGTTGCTGTTTATGTGTGTACCTAAGATAGGATAAAGAATGCAGTTTGTTCAAAATTTGTCTTTCCATGGGTGCAGATAAAAAATTGAGACAATTAATTAAAGGTAAAAACTGCTAATGACAACCTGCGTATGACACAAGTATCAGACACAACTTAGCCAGGATCAGGAGCATGAAATCAGTCTTCCCTAAACTGAAACTAAAAGTGTGGTGTCTCTTAAGAATTTGCTGCAGCAGCAGAATGAATTAAGCATAAACAGCATAGGATATATGAGTCCAGTGACAGGAGCAATGTGGGTAAAGCCCAGCTCAGCTGAAGTGCTCCTGTCCCTTCAGGCATACGCTAGACACTCTTGTTACAGAATGTTTTCCCAGGTGTGAAGAAGACAACCATTTCCAATACCATGACTGAACATAAAGCTGAGTTTTGATTTGGAATTGGTCTGGCTACAGATGAGCAGCTGCAGTTCACTCTGTTGTGGCTGCTATGTGAGGGGGAAATGGCATACACACTTATGACATAAAATGATTTACCAAAACAGAAAAGCCCAGACGCTTCCAACTAAACAGATAACCACAGCTGATCCACAAGTCTGCTGGACAACAGGGTCATAGAAAAGGAAAGAGATGTTATAAGAATATAGAATTCTCTCTAAGGAGAATACAGAAAATGTGAACATATTCCCTTACTTTAAGTTATTAGTAGGACATTGTTTGAGGCTATAAAAGAAAAAGAGATTCTAATCCTCTTGAAGGCACCTCTAGTTCATATCCAGAGACTGTGAGAAACACAAATTAGAGGAGCCTTGCCTCCAGCCAGATGGAGGAAAGGGACAACATAGTTTACTGGACTGTGCAGATACGATGGCCTGGTACAACACACTCCCAGGAGTACAAGGCTTTGGTGGACACTGGTGCTCAGTGCATGATAATTCCCTCAAACTATAAAGGAACGCAATCCATCAATATTTTTTTAGTCACTGGGGATCCCAGGAACTGATTGTACTAGAGGCTGAAATGAGCCTAACTGGGAAAAACTGGCAAAAGCATCCCATTGTGACTGACCCAGATGCTCCATGCACCCTTGGCATAGACTACCTGTCGTGGTTTGATTGCGGGGTAACAATAAAACTGTGACAGATGTATTGTTAACGTCCTCTCCCCACTCTTTCCCCTTCAGCCCCTCCCTCTCCCCCCTTCCCACTAAGGACAGGTGATTGGGAGGGAAAGAAGGACAGAGAGAAGAGAGTTGGAAAATATTAAAAATGTTTTACTAATGCTACCAATAAAAATAGAGAAAATAATACAAAATATACAAAACCAATCTTGAAAGTCCCGGCAACGGCTCCGGCAGGTGTAGGGCCGGCACCCGAAGTCCTGGACTGGACTCTGCAGCCAACCGGAGCTGGATTCAGTCTGTCACTGGGCCTCAGTTCGCAGGGACAACTCGCAAGGTCCTCTCCCAATGTCGGCCATAAGGAAAAGGGACGAGATCCTCGTGATCCCCCACTTTTATATGAAGTATGACGTGAATGGGATGGAATACTTTAGTTGGTCAATTTTCAGTTCACCTCCTGCTTGCACATCTCGCAGGATGCATCATTATCAATGACCTCGCATTGCATTGCTATGTCTACCAAAACATGTACCTAACTTTCAGGAAAACTGCAGTTAGTAAGAAGACTTTAGCTGACGGGGAAAATTCACTAAAAGAGAAACTTGTTTTTGACAAAACCAGGACACTACCTCAGGAGAGGGTATTTTAAGGACCCAAAAGGGTATCGGTGGGCATTTGGTATAGCAGCTATGGACACTGAGAATATTGAACAGCTGTCTACCTTGCCAGGTCTCTCAGATGACCCTTCTGTTATAGGACTACTGATGGTCGACGATCAGCAGGTGCGGATTGCTACCACAATGGTGCATCGCCAACAATATCGCACCAATCTGGACTCTTTGATTCCTATCCAGAAGTTGATTCATCAACTGGAAATCTAGGGTGCAATTGGTAAGACTCGCTCACCTTTTAACAGCCCAATTTGGCCAGTGCCTAAGTCTAGTGACGAGTGGAGACTAACTGCAGACTATCATGGCATGAATGAAGTTACGCCACCACTGAGCGCTGCCATGCCTGACATGCTAGAACTGCGATTTGAACTGGAGTCAAAGGCAGCCAAGTGCTATGCCACAATTGACATTGCTAATGCATATTTCTCTATCCCTTTAGCAGCAGAGTGCAGGCCACAGTTTGCTTTCACCTGGAGGGGCAACCAGTGCATGTGGAATTGCTTGCCCCAGGGGTGGAAACACAGTACTACCATCTGCCATGGACTGATCCAAACCACACTGGAACAAGGTAAAGCTCCAGAACACTTGCAATATATTTATGACATCATTGTATGGGGCGACACAGAGAAAAAAGTCTTTGAGAAAGGTGAGAGAATAATTCAGATTCTTTTGAATGCCGGTTTTGCCATAAAACGAAGCAAGATCAAGGGACCTGCACAAGAGATCCAGTTTTTAGGAATAAAATGGCAAGATGGGTGTCATCAAATCCCAATGGATGTGATCGACACAATTGCAGCTATGTCTCCACCTACTAATAAAAAGGAGACATAGACTTTATTGGGCATTGTAGTTTTATGGAGAATGCATATTCCTGACTATAGTCGTATTGTGAGCCCTTTCTGTCGAGTGACTCGGAAAAAGAACCATTTTGAGTGGGGCCCTGAACAACGACAAGCCTTTGAATAAATGAAGTGTGAGATAACCCATGCAGTGGCCCTTGGGCCAGTTTGGATTGGACTAGATGTTAAAAATGTGCTCTACACTGTGGCTGGAGATAATGGCCCTACCTGGAGCCTCTGGCAGAAGGCGCCAGGAGAAACCCGAGGTCGACCCTTAGTTTTCTGGAGTCGAGGATACAAAGGATCTGAGGCCAACTATACTCCAACTGAAAAAGAGATATTAGCAGCATATGAAGGAGTCCGAGCTGCTTCAGAAGTGATTGGTACTGAAGCACAGCTCCTCCTGGCACCTCGACTGCCAGTGCTGGGCTGGATGTTCAAAGGGAAAGTTCCCTCTATGCATCATGCAGCTTATGCTACGTGAAGTAGACGGATTGCATTGATCACACAACAAGCTCAAATAGGAAGTCCCAGTCACCCATCTTAGAAGTGATTACCAATTGACCAGAAAGTAAAGACTTTGGAACGTCGCCTGATGAGGAGGAAGTAACATGTGCTGAAGAAGCACCACCGTATAATACCCTTTCAGAGACTGAAAAGCAGTATGCTCTGTTCACAGATGGATCCTGCCGTCTTGTAGGAAAACGTCGGAGGTGGAAAGCTGCTGTGTGGAGTCCCACACAACGAGTTACAGAAGCCACTGAAGGACAAGGTGAATCAAGTCAATTTGCAGAAGTGAAAGCCATCCAGCTGGCTTTGGACATCGCTGAACAAGAGAAGCGGTCGGTACTTTATCTCTATACTGACTCATGGATGGTAGCAAATGCCTTGTGGGGGTGGTTACAGCAGTAGAAGAGAGGCAACTGGCAATGCAGAGGTAAACCCATTTGGGCTGCCACACTGTGGCAAGACATTGCTGCCCAGCTAGAGAGCCTGCCCGTGAAATTTCATCATGTAGACACTCATGTGCTTAAAAGTCAAGCCACTGAGGAGCAACCAGCAAGCAGATCAGGCTGCTAAGATTAAAATAGCTGAGGTGGACTTGGACTGGCAACATAAAGGTGAACTTTTCCTAGCTCGGTGGGCCAGTGATGCTTCAGGGCATCATGGTAGAGATGCAACATATAAATGGGCTTGTGATCGAGGGGTGGACTTAACTATGGACACTATTTCACAGGTTATTCATGACCGTGGAACATGCACCGAAATCAAACAAGCGAAACGGTTAAAGCCCGTATGGTATGGGGGGCAATGGTTAAAGTATAAGTATGGAGATGCTTGGCAGATTGATTATATTATACTTCCACAAACCTGTCAATGTAAGCGTCATGTGCTTACAATGATGGAAGCAACCACCAGATGGTTGGAAACATATGCCGTACCACATGCTACAGCCCAGAATACTATCTTGGGCCTTGAAAAGCAAGTTCTTAGGTGACACAGCACACCAGAAAGAATTGAGTCAGACAATGGCACTGATTTCAAAAACACTCTTATAGACAATTGTGCATATCATGCACCAGCCTCTGGGAAAATTGAAAGGTACAATGGTTTGTTAAAAACTACACTAAAGGCAATGGGTGGTGGAACCTTTGAAAACTGGTATTCACATTTAGCAAAAGCTGCTTGGTTGCTCGACGCTAGAGGATCAACCAATCCAGCCGGGCCTGCACAATCAGAAATTCTACATACTGTAGAAGAAGATAAAGTCCCTGCAGTACACATGAAAAATATGTTAGGAAAGGCAGTCTGGGTTACTCCTGCCTCAGGCAAAGGCAAGCCCATTCGTGGGATTGTTTTTGCCCAAGGACCTGGCAGCACTTGGTGGGTGATGCTTAAGAATGGAGAAGTTCAGTGTGTACCTCAAGGGGATTTGATTTTAGGTGAGAATATTCAATACTGAACTGCATGATGTTAATTGCTATATGATGCTATATGCCATACTAACAGCGTTCAATAAGTGTTTTTCAGATCAAGACAGTGGTGATGAAACCAGGGCTAGCTTCTTCAAGTGGCACCTGACAACTTCTTCAAAGTTTATGTCTTTAACCCACAAACCGTGGGCATGAGATGCAGTAGATATATCATTTTCCCTGCCCTGGGAGAATGTTGTGATAAGTGAAGCTTAAAGTCATTAACTAAATGAACTTAATGAACTTTTCAAAAGGATGGCCCATGGACTAAGAGAATGATGAATTACATCTGTGTATATATGTACATATATATATATATATGGTAGTATTAATTAACTAGAATGTATTGATAAGGCCTAAGCATGCCATAAACGCTATGCAATAAGAGGTGGAGTGTCCTGGTTTTGTTAAAAACAAGACCAGCTTCTCTTTTAGTGAATTTTCCTTTCAGCTAACTTCTTCTAAGTAACTGCACTTTTCTGAATTGGGCTACATATTTTTGTAAACAGACATAGCAATGGAATACAAGGTCATTCATAAGAATGCATGTCCCATAAGTCAGAGGGGCGTATTTGCAAGGAATGAACTGAACAGGTGACTAAAATTGATCAAATAAGTATTCCATCCTGTCCACGTCATACATCATATAAAGGTGGGAGATCACAAGGGTCTCGCTCTCTTTGACTATGGCTGGCATCTAAAGAGGACCCTGTCTGACGTGCCTGTGATCTGAGGCCTAGTGACAGACCCTGCATCTGTGAATTCATTTTCGGTTTGCTGCAGAGTCCAACCCAGGACTTCCGGGTGCCTGCCCTGCAGCTGCCAGAGCAGCCAGCGCTGAGCTGTGCCCGGAATTTCGAGATTGGTTTTGTATATTTTGTATTATTTTCTCTATTTTATTAGTAGCATTAGTAACATACGTTTTAATACATTTTTAATACATATTTTAATACATTTTTAACTTTTTCCAACATGTACTTTTTAATACATATTTTAATACATTTTTAACTTTTTCCAACATGCAAGTCCTCTCTCTCTTTGCCTCCTATTGCCTTTCCTTGGTGGGGGGGGCTGAGGGGGGTAAAGGGAGGGGATTAGCAGAGCATCTGCCACTGTTTATTGTCGCCCTGCAATTAAATGGTGCCAAAAAGCAACAGTGACATAATGACAGAGGTTTTCCAAGGCTTTCTGGCCAAGGACCCTTAAATATGACAATGACTTATTCTTCCAGCTCTCTAGCTCTCTGATGTGCCACTGGGGAGACAACGAAGCTGGCTGTTGCTATTCTGAGTGTTGCTTCCATTCAGAAGAAAGGCATACACAGCTTTTACTACCCCCATGCCTGCTGCCACAGAAGACGCTCTTGGGACATGGAGGATATGCATGCATCTCACCTTTTGGATACCAGTAACTTCCTTTTACCCCTTAATTGCTAGGGAAAAGGACTAGTAGATGTGTTAGGAAATCTAAAATGTTATGTAAGCTACAACAACAGCAAAAACAGTACAGTTGGCTCACAGCAGCTGAGATTTATCCTAGGCCTTAAGAAAATCAGTTATCATCATTGCTGTTATTTCAGGGCAAAGTGTAGCCACTTCCCCAAAGCTCTGCACAGTACAGAATTTGCTTGCAGTAGTCTTTTAGAGGAAAATCCCAGTACTGCTGGTGCTGTGCCAGCTGTGATACCGAATGATCTCAGTGACAGCAACTTTTTAACAAATCTTATTTAGAGACCAGGATACAGCAGAAAATAGATAGATAGATAGATAGATAGATAGATAGATAGATAGATAGATAGATAGATAGATAGATAGATATAAACAAAAGGAAGCAATTAAGTAATACAAGTCACTTAAACAGAGAATAGTCCAAAAGAACTTTAAAAAAGTGAACTTCCAAAGGATACATTTAGGCTCAACAAAAAAGGCAGAACTATATCTCTTTGACAGAAAGGCAAGTACCACTTCAACATAAGCAGATGTTTCTGTGAAACCTAATATTTACATTCACAAGAAAGTGAGAAGAAAAAGTAATGAAAGAGCCAAAGGAAAGTATAAAACATACACTTGAAAAAAACAAAAACAAAAACAAACAAACAAGAACAACACAAAACACAACCACACACATACATACAAAAGAGAGAAAGAGAATGGGTAGAGAAAATTTGACAATGTAGGCATATAAAGATAATACCAAATGTGAAGAGATTAACTTGAACAAAAACTATGTTCAAGAACAGAAAAAGTAAACGCAAATACTTTAACAGGAGTATAGAGTTTTTCATCTGCTTAAGTATGATTTAAAAATCTAATAATATAAATCTGAAACTTTCTGCCTTAAAAAAAATTATATGTATTGAAAGGTTCATTAAAAATCTGGTCCGTTAGAAGCAAACATTTTGCATATATCTTCCTTTATAGTACTGTAGATTCAAATCCAAAGAGGTATTTTCATGTTAACTAGCATATGCATCAATGGAAGTAAAATAGTGCAGAACAGGTTCATAATCATATTTCTTAGAATGCAAACTTTAATGTTAGAAACTTCTGGAAGCAACCATTAAAATGTTTTCAACCCAAACAGATCATTTTTTTGCCTGTTGAATCAAAACAGTTCTTCGAAAAACACAGCATTCTGAATCCCCTCTGAATTCAAGCTGACTTTTACCACGGAAGTCTCAGTAAAACTGTGTATCTTGCAATTTTATTTTTGTCCATTTTATCATTAAAATCCATAATCTTTTTCTCTGGGAACATGAACTAAGGATGAATGTATCAGAAACCACCCTCCAAATTACAAAAGCATGTAACAGATGTTTTATAAGGCATTTACAATGATACACATTTTTTATACATAAACGTCATGCACCATGTAAGCACACTGCATAACTTCACTTTTGTCAATACTATAAAAATCAGAAACAGGTCTACATTATTTTTCTTTATCAATAAGTCCATGGATGGTAGAAGATTTAGAGAGGATAATAAACCTAACTGATGCAGTTGAAAATAAAATTGCAATCAGCATATTGATTGTTTTCTAGTTGTTGTGATTAGCTTGTGTAATAAAACGTAAATTCATTTGATGTTACTCAGAGTCTTTCTTTCTCAGGGTAGAATTATTAGAAGAGCCTTTTATTCACACAGAGATTGCCTAGGAAAATCTCTTCATATTACATATGCCTAGGTCTTTCATATGGATTTGTGATGCAATTAGAGTAGTGAAGATTGCACCGTATTTTTTTTTGGCAATAAAATATACCACACTATAATGGCAATTCACATTCAACAGTAATATTTGTACAGTTTCTAGCAAGACTTGTAATGCAGCATCATCACATAGAAATCCCTTTTTTAAATGTCGCCAAGCTTGTCTTCTTTAGAGGTTGAAAGCTTGACCCACCCATGCTGGCTGCCAGGAAAAGGGTTCAGACTAGAAGAGTGGAACTGGGGACACTTGAGAACACAGCATAGGAGAAGAAACTGTTCAATTGAAAGTATTCGTGCCAATAAAGTTTGTGCCAGTTGACCATTAAATACCGCAGAGAGCGCAAGAGAAATATACAACATATGAGCTAATAATGGCCACTTTGAGAGTTCATTTCTCAAAAAAAAATCACCTGCAAATATGTCCTGTTTACAAGTTTTGCTGTAATGTTTTTTGCTTACCTAAGGCATAACAATGACTTTATTCAGATGCAGTAAAATAAAATACAGAAACAGGTATATATTCACAGGTCAATAAAACCACTAGTCTAACATGGACATCTGTGTGACAGCAAAGACTTAATACTTTTTTTCTGACAATTGTGTCTTCCATCACTGTCCCAAATGTTGTACCGTCTTATGTATTTTCTCATACTTTAATTTCTTGCCTAATTTGCCATCTGCCTTCTTGCTGTGACAGTGTTTCTCAGTCAAAGATGCACAAGCTCAGGACTACTGTTATGCTTCCAGTTTCCTGTAAAACCCTCAGGCACAATACTATTTTTTGTTGCACACTGACTAATGTACAATCCATGAGACAGCATCAATAAAACCTCAGTATTATTAATTTTTGTGAACACTAAAGCACATGAATGCTTTCAGTGCCAACATCTGTTAAATTCCATTAAAATGAAGTCAAATGCCTAAAACTTCACTGGCTTTATTAATAAAGGCTGATGAATTCAACCTGAATTCTAAATCTTTGTCTTTTTTTTCCTTGATTTTTCTCTTGGTGCTCTACTCTTCATATTTCCAGAAGAAAGAATTTGAGGTTTCTTTGGAAACATAATAAATGTCATGAAGCCAGGAGGGGAAAATATGGTATTTTATCTATGATGAATAAAAAACTGTATTTAAAAATATAGGTATTTCACAGTGCAAAGATCTCCCTATCTAGTGTTAGAATTAAGGTAGTATATACTGTCTTTTGTCAGCACTTCAGACACTTTCAAAGTTTATATCTTTTCCATAGACTGCTAGAATATTCATCTGTCTTAATTTTTCTTTCGAAAGAACTAGCTAAGAAACTCATGTCATTTGCAGTGCAGTACATCACTTTCAATCTATAGCTAATACACTCTTTCAGTAGTATGCCAGTGAAGGATGTCAGACTCCAAGGAAGGGTTCATTTAACTTCATCCATTTTTCAGGGAAAATGTCTGATGACTATATAAGCTGCTGGCAGTACTAAGCGCCAGATAGATAAATGCGTTTTTAAAAGAGGTTATAATTTCTCAGTTTCCTGTTTGCAGTAGCCGATTAAAGTGAAATTTTTGTGCCTCAGACCTGCACTTTTTTTACTTCAAAATGATCTCTTGCCATTTTTTAGACACAGAAACATTCAGATTTATTCAATGAGCCTAATGCATTATCTCATTTTGCCTTATGTAGAGGTTGAAAGCTCGTGGGGGGAAAAAAGGCCACTGAAAATAAGCTACAGCTCTGAATGCCTTTAATGTACTCTGGCTAGACTAATTTCTGTTTTGAGATGGCCTTTAAACAGCCAAGACCCTATAGGTTTGCAAGAAGAGTCAAATCATCCAAATCCCCTTCGAAGTTTTTGAGATTTCTGCTTAAATACGTATCTATAAAACCCAATTACTTGGTCAATACTGTTTAGAAAACATTAAGTTATTCAGTTTGACACCGTAGAGCTTTCCACCTTTGTATCAGTCTCTCACTTTAGCTCACTGAATGTAACACAATTAACTTTCCAACACTAGGGAAAACACTTCTCAGGATTTGATTTTCACACTGTTACTCTGTCTTGCTGCACTTTGGTAAATTTAGATCTCCATATTTTGAAGGAAACACTTCCAATCTAAATATAGAGAGCTTAAGCACTTCCAGAGATGCCCATTAATTCCATGACTGAATTGGTCCAGTTTACCAACAGGGTAGTAAGCAGCCAAAAAGTAGTGCTTGTCATTAAATTTAGATGCAAGGTTAAAACATGTCCAAACTGGAGTTATACCATAACAGCAAGAAAGGCAAGAACTGGTGTAATTGACAGAATTTTTATGCTTCAGCTTAAAGCTTTAGTTGCAGTCAATTCTGCCTTTTTCTTGTGGAGCTAACATAGTGACCAGCTAAGAAAGACTCTAATGTGCCTATGTGATAACTATCCTAATTCTGCAGTAGCTCAAACCTGGCTCTTCAGAAATACTAAAGTGCGAAACAGTTCAGCTTGGAATTTTGGTGCTAGGAGGAAAGAGGTGCCTTAAAAGCACATCCCTAACAAGCAGGGTGGGAAACCTCACTGAGTAAGAGCATGAGGAAAAGTACTGCTTTGGAAACTGTCTCCTGAATACACACAGGAAGAAAAAAGCAATTATTTTAAATATGAGACTCCCCTTTTGATGAGAAAACTATTTCATAGGGGAATCTCTTCCACATATTTTCATCTGTAGGGAGTGATGGTTTAGACACCAATTGAAATATGTGTTTATTAATTCAACCTCAATTCTAAGTCTTAGGCAAGTCATCTACAACTTTGACCATTCTCTTATCATATTTGTTTCATCTTCAGACTAATGTGGAAAAGTCTTACAGCCATGGCACTGTATCTAAGATCTTTTTTGTACAGCATTTAATAATGTAAGATTTGCACTTCAGCTATCACAGACTTCAAAATCTGCATATTTTTCCTTCATCTTTTAAGAAATAATGTATGTCACTAGGGAAAGATAGCTTATAATCAGAGAAATATGAGTAATAGGAAATACATGGACCACAGAACCTACAAAAGTCTTCTCTAAGACTAAAAGTAGAGATATAAATAAAAACTCAGAGGTATAAACTAAGCTTTGTCAAAATCTGCCTTTCATAATAAGATGCTTCTGGAGTTATCTTCCTCAGGCTAAGACAACCTCAAGTGGCTTTCTATGCCATTATTAATAAAAGAAAGCTATTCTGACCTATCTACTAACCTTTCAAATTACATTTACTCTCCTTATTCTGATCTTCAACCAAAGCTGAAGTTCTCTCATGATTTCTCCATTGTTTGTAAATGGAGGAAACCTGGTGCTCTTTCACTTCCCAGAACCTTTTCACCTTTTTCCTTCTTCTCTTTATTGTACAGAATAAATCAACTTCCTGGCATACTTTCTACTGCTTTTGCTTATGCTTTCCCAAGCTTTTAGGAAGCACTTTCCATTTCTTTATTACAGGAATGATCAAGGACCTTCATTATGCCTTTCTACACCATCACAGTCTTCAGGTGTTCCTGGCTTCCAGCAGAGGCTCCCACAGAGCACTAAAATACTTCCTTCATGATTTCTATGAAGTCATCTAACGGCTGAGACCTCAAACATGTACATTTGGTTTAGCCTGATGCTACAGCTTTGACCAGCAGAGTAACTAGCCTTATCAAAGACATTTAATACTTTTTATTTAATGTGAGGCAAGACTAGCATATACTGCTGTATCTTTAGCTGTCAGTTTTATATCTGAAAGGACAGGCTGGTAAAACATGTCCTTTCACAGTGTCTCTTTAAAACTTTCCTTAAAGAACTGTTCCAAATATATCCTCAAATTCTAGCATCTTGTCTGCTGTTAAAAACAGTTCAGAAGAACTGCGTTTTTTCTCCTCCTACTTTAATTTCTTTCCACAGAAACCTGTATGGGGCACAGTGAAGTTTCATCCTCATCATAAATGCCTTATTATCACTGGGCATTTTTAACAGTTACATTCAAATCATTCCACATGGTGTCTGAAGATTACATTGAAATAGTCTTCCCAAATTAAGAGATTTCTATTCCATATTTACAGTTTCTTTTCCAGTGATAGAATATATTTCAGAACTTAATTTAACAATATGTTAAACATAATGGAAAGAAACAGTAGAAGCACTATTCCATGTAATTAAGCAATAAAGCAAATATTTAGATTTCATTTTGATGTTAAAAGAATTATCACATTTGCTTAGGCAGAAAAATGCAAAGTTCATTTGAATCGTAATGTAGTATTCTGCAAACATAATAAATCAAAGTAAGATGAAATATTCAAATAAATATGAAATAATTAATGCAATACAGCTGAAAGGAGAAACCATACTGTTGTGTCGCATTTTGCAATTTCCTATCAGCTCATCAAATTTAGTAATAGAGACAAATTACAGCAGAATATCTATTAAAATACTTATTGGAATCAATGAAAAAGAAATTAATTATAATAAGCATAAGACTGAATGCCTACTTAACACACACTGACAGGCTACGAAAGACAAATACAGTGAGTAGAACTCTGTATGAAGACTGACATTCACATTGGGTCTCCTAGTATCTATTATAAGTTATAAGGAAAGCTTGGCTACCCAAATGTTGCATTCTCAAGCTTTGACTGCATCTTGAAAATCTATTTTATCTTCCTCATACGGAATTCCCAAATGCAATAGTCAAAAAAATAATTTTAATATTATGTGCTAAGAGTTCACATACTGTCTGAATGCTCAGTCTGTTATGCACCATCTAGTACGTAACTAAAACCTTTATCTGCCCTGAACAACACCTGATAATATTTTTCAGACTGAAACTAGGGCATGATTTAAGTGACAAAGTATACCTCTCTCGTGACTGCAGAGGAGCAGGCTCAGGATAAAATACCATAATTTAAGTAGAGCAAAAAATAATTAAAAGAAGACAAAACCAATAGCAGTAGAGAGAAAAAATCAAGGATTTCCATAGTTAACCATGTTATTTTCTGTTCATATATTTAGAGAGAAGGAAAGGGAAAAGATGTTAAACCAGCCACGAAATACATGAAAGGCCATTTTAATCCTAGTATGCCAAATGACATGTGAACAATGCTGGAAATTTCAGAATACAAACTGAACTGGGTTTGTTATAAGTATGGGGAAGTTATGCAAATTATTTGCCTAGCTGATAATTGCAGCCTCTTTGAATGTCTATGTACATTGCCTTCACTTTCACATCTCTGACTACTAACGTGATTTCTGTACCTGTTCATGTAATTAGTTTTTCAAATACTACATAGCAGACAGGAAAGTTACATTTCTGTGACAAGCCATGTTGCCAATGTTGTTCCGTGATACCAAATACTGCCAAAAGAGAGAGGAACAGAGAAGAAAACAAACAGTACTGCAGTCTAAAGATCTCCCAACCCATAGCTGTCTGTTTCATAGACAGACAGGATCTGCAGAGAAGGCAGAGTTCACTGTAAGATGCTTCCATAGTAAAGCAGAAGTTAAAAAAAGAGATTCAGAGATGCTGGATCTATCAGTGGGACAGCAAACATATCAGGTGTACAGTCTGCAGAGAAGGAGAGGATCAGCACCAGAACTGGCAATCTAGAAGTATTTAAAGAAGCACAAGGGAATCTGGAATGGAGACTAAATGAGAGAATTTCGTGTGAGATTGTCTGCAGAGAAGGGGGATGGGGAACTAGAAGACTATGAAGTGGAAGAAGAAAAAAGTGAGGAACTAAAAAGAAAAGCTCAAGAGAATAGGTCCTCAGGGGCACACTGAAATCCAAGCAGCTGCAGAAAATAATTTATTTCCCTCAGCAAAGGTGGGATAGAGGAGAGAGAATTTGGGACAAGGTGCTGCAGAGTAGACCACTGCAGAGAAGTAGTCGGTCTTCAGCAGCAGAGGCTTGCAAGAGGCTTTGAAGAGCTGGGCAACAGGCAGCCACCACTCTAGTGGCCCCCACCCTGCTGGGGTCCTGGCTGATGCAGGCAGCCCTTCAAGGGCAGTTATGCAGTTTTGCAGCAACCAGCCGAGGTCATCCTCCATTCCACAATTCAAACATCTCCACATCATCCTCTGCCAAGCATCCTGTAGATGTCTTTTCCATTTTCTAGGATATCCCAGCCTAACTGCTATAGATGATGAAGAGAGGACAGGCTGTGACGTCAGGCCCACCTCCAAAACAAGAAAGAAATATAAATATACAACTTGGGCCCATGAAAGATGGCCTTAGTCTAGTGTGACCTGTGCATCAAAGTACTTGCTGATGTCACCAAAAGAGATGCTTTATGTACAGAAAGTATTACACAATGTGTAGAATAATAAGAAATAATTCCCCTAGAAGGGCAGTCATATTTCTGAAGTTGCGTAATAGCAATCATTAAAGAAGTGGCATGGTCAATAACTAAGCTTCAGTGTTAGCTTTCCCATGACTTCTTTGGGTGCACAATGTTTTGGTACATTAAACTGAAGTAAATGTTTGGATGTTTTATGTGACCATCATTTTAGTTTATATTGCCTTTAATCCAAGTACTTTGTAGTGCCTTATAGCACAAAAAGAGAGTAGCATATCAAATCAAATTGCAACACTATTAATTAAAAGCCCCATCAAAGAGAGATTTTTTTAAAAGGCCGAACGTTGTGCTTTTTAATCATTCATTACCTAAGCAAAATATTAATAGCATCGATGTGAATTTTGTGGCAGTAATGGCTAAACAACTCAAGATATGGTCCAAACAATGAAAATGAAAGTTAACACTTGCACAATTTTTTCCCCTGGGAAGCACATTATATAGATTAATTAGTTACACTGTAAACACTTTTGGTGTAAAGCTGAGACTTTTTGCAACTCAATGCCACATCTAGCAGCTGTAGTAATTTTAATATGCAAGAGGGTCCCCAGAGGTGTTATATCAAATACCTAAAAAACCCTTTATTTACAGACTAGAAGCACTCCTGCGATGTAGTCAAGATCCTGACTTATGAGAGGGGTCATTGATGGTACAAACCTTTACTAAGTAGCAGGCAGAAACCACATCAGACAGTGGACGGTGTTTATAAAACCACACAGTAGTATGTAAGTATCTTGTTTGCAAAGTGGGAAACATGAGGAAGTGAGACACAATTGGGTGCAGCTCTTCAAACAGTCCAGGACTGCTACAGAGCTGACAGCAATTTTTGGTCTATTGTCATGCTTTAATGGTCTCCAGCACTAGAGAAAGTTACAAGAACCACTGTGACATGATCGTAGCAAGGCTTTTTCATCACTATTAATTGTATTTACCATTATTTTCAGTTAAGTAAAACTTTCTGTGTTCAAATCTTTCACATACTCTGGAACGTACAAGAGTCTGATATGCAGCAGGAATGAATTTTAGATTCCTTGAATAACTGCAATTAAATATTTTTAAAGTTCACTTCCACCTGCAAAACAAGTTGTCCAGCATAAAACAGTTTTAAAAAACAAGGAGAATATAACTCATCTTTGAAGTACACAAGGACAGAAGAGTTTTATTTTTTTTCTTCACCCAGTCTCTCGATTTCAGCTGTTTGACCTGAGACTGTCATTGAGCAGGTTTCTTTTTCTAACAAGTGATTACGAGTGATTCAGACCTGAGGAACCTGGAAGAGTCACTATGTTTTCTCCAATCTACATGAAAATGTAGCTATTTGCTAGCGATAGATTTCATTTGCCATAGTTATTACTAATTTAACTGTATGGTGTGCAGTTTAGATGAAGAATAATTCAAGCAAAGTGGCAAAAATTCCCAGTGTGGCAGCTTTAAAATGAAAATGCTCAGGGGCTAGAATGTGTTCGTGACCAAGGTATGGTTGACCTCTACTACGAATCAATACAACAAGGCACAGAGAATAAGAAATCAACATGGTATGGCCATACCTAGATTACAGATAATAAATGTGGTCATTATGAACAATGAAACATTAAAGTAAATCATCTCTTCACCTGGAAGAAAACAGAGTTCCATCAAAACTAATAACCTATAATGATACAAATGACTCTTTAATGTAATTGCTACAATAGAACACTGCCAGTATTGAGTTGATTGAAATCCAGAAAATGCATTTGCTCACTCCAGCTAAAACAATAGTTTATCAGAAAACGCCTTTCATATGAATTGCTTTCCTTTATTCATAGAGAAATATATCATTTTCATTCTCTGAAATTGCTTTAACTGTTAACAGCTATTGGAGTTTAATTAATTTCCAAAGAAATCCTACATTGTAGGAGCTAGTAAGAAAAGGAAAGGAAGAAAAACATGTTACTGGTCCTTAAGTGGTGCCCCAAAGCGAGTAATCTTCCAGTTTTTCATGTTTTTATTAGCAGTCTCAACTATGTAGCCGCAGTTCTAACCCACAACTTTAACATCTTATCAGTTTGTGCCTTCTCCTCTTCCCTCACTAATGGCTGCAAACACAGAAGAAAGTCATACTATCTGACAGTTCGCTCATGACTCTATTGCTCCATTGTACTACTTTCCTTACAACCTTCAGCATGTTACATTATTTTTAAAAAAAAGAAAAAAGCGTCATTCCATAGCACTCCAATGAGTAAAATGAAATTATTACACTTTGGGACCAAAGTAACCTCCTCAGCCATCTTAGGAAACCATACAAAGAATTAGTCAGTTGCTTAAAAACTTACAGTCTTCCTTATCAGAAAAAGTAACAAACTGTATGCTCTTAGGAGTCAGTCTGTGACAAAGAGCATTAAATGTAATACTTT
This sequence comes from Caloenas nicobarica, assembly GCF_036013445.1. Taxonomy (NCBI): domain Eukaryota; kingdom Metazoa; phylum Chordata; class Aves; order Columbiformes; family Columbidae; genus Caloenas; species Caloenas nicobarica. The sequence goes on from NC_088284.1 coordinate 34,388,101, forward strand.
TCCCTTTTTGTTACTGATTTTTTTTCTTTGTAGTAAATGAAAGGTTTGATACACCAGTAGTCACCTGAAACCTCAGAGGAGAGCACTGCCTAAGTATCAATAACAATTTATGTTAAAATTACTTTAATTTTTAATCTAGTTTAATGAAAGCTAATCAATAGATGGTTGGCACACATATTAAAAAATAAAAATTGTTTCAAACAGTCTTGGTCAGAATGAGTCATGTCAGTGAAAACTGCTTTTCACATGTATCTGCAAAACCATAAAATACTGCAGGAAGGAGATCATGTGACATTTTATACCCATCATTTGAAAGGTACTAATAACCTTTGGGGTTATTGCACAACCACGGCTCATCAATCCTAATCAACTTCAGCTCTAAATCCCTCTGAGGTTTGAACTGACAAGAGCAAGGTAATGTGGGCTTGGCAAGAAAGATCTTGCAGGGAAAGAGTCTGAGTGTCTGTATTTGAAGAGCATTGCTGCATTGGCGTGCTACAGGCTATCGTGCAGACAGTGAGAAATTTGCATCAGGAGACCTCGGTTGGGCACAGCCTGGAGGAACCATGGTGAAAGAATGGAGATGGAAGGGAAAGAGTTCCTATCCCATGCTCACATAAAGCATGAAAGTGCTACAGAAAATGCCCTAAAACGGGCAACAGAGAGCTAGCTGGCAGCAGTACTTAACGGCATCTCACAGAAAGGAGAAGCACTAGACCACTTCCTTGTGCCTGGGAGCTCTGGCAGACTTTATATTTGTGTCTCCCTATGTGACCTGAAGCAAAACACCTTTGCACAGCTCCCGCGCTCAGCATGGCATAGCTAAGGTCGGGATTGTGAAAGGTCATGCTTAATAGATTTTGAAATGTGCATCGCACTAAACACTAGCAGAATTCATAATTGTTCAGTTCTAGAGATATTTCCAACTCAACATCCAGAGGAACAATGCCAGTAAAGAGAGTGAATAGGCCTAATAGCCCAGGGTATTTTGCAGAACTTTTAATGCTGGGAACACAAGAGAGGAATTGGCTTTCCGTGGTTGTTTGCAAACGTCATTTGCCTTCCTGCTCAACCACTTACCCTGGAAATAGGAAGACAAAGAAAACATGATGCAAAGGTTTTTAAGAATCTTAATGTTTTGGGACTTTTCAAAATTGCCTAACATGCATTCTCTAAATTTTTTCTGAATTATTTTTGTATTATACAACAACAAACCCGAAGGAAGCTCAAGCTAGCCCTGGAAGTGAGCTTTTATCAGAACCCAACTCTACATACTATCAATAGATGCAGTATAGGGGGAGAAAGTGAGAGGCAGTAATGCTCTCCATTTTATTTTTCCTAAGCTATGCAGATTCCTTTCTCTGTCATGCTTTCACAACAGGGTGGTTCTGTTCACTTTCAGAAAGTTGTGCTGATGTTCAAATTACTTTATAAAGTAGAAAATCAGACCCCTCTTCAACACAAATGTATTGAATGAAAAGAGCCACACTCATTTTTGTTAAAAATGGTTGTCTAGAAATGTTACAAATTGATAAGCACTTCTTGCCAGTTAGAAACCATGAAATATGTTTAGAAATAGCTTTTAGTTAAAACTGACCTTTCAGACCATACTGTGGCTAATGTTTGTCTTGCTGAAAAATGTAACTGTGAGATTAAATTACTATTAATAGTGTATCCAGTGAGGCTCACCCTTTTTTTTTTCTGTTTTGTTTTGTTTTGTTTTGTTCACATGTTGGTATTGTCTGTACACAAATGACAGTTTGCTCTGATCCTTTATCACTCAAGAGTGTCTGGCCATACTTTAGTTTCACACTTCTTTGGAGCTCTACCGACCTCTTAAGACTCATTTTCTGCACATGTTCTAATGCAAACAGTAGTTCAAACAGACTGTGGCTGTTTGTAAATACGTAAGTCACCCATTTCCTGGCTAGTTGATTGTGCACAAGCTTATGGCACAAGCACTTCAGTATATGCATACAAATGTGCTTTTCTCTATCCATGTATGTGTGCGTAAGTGTAAACTTTTCTGTGCAAAATACACAATACAAGGATACTGTAAGGGATGTGACTTCTTGTGAATCAAGCAATATATAGGACAACACCAGACAGCAACCATCCCCACAGCCAACTACTGACAGTATGGAGTCAGAGAAATCAGGTCAAACTTCAAACCATTTCTAGATATGACATCTTCAGGATGATGAAGACTCATTTGATGTTCAGAAGAAGATTGTTAAACTAGAGACCATCTCTGGAGGCCCAGCAGTCATAGTCTTCATTCTACACTCAGGAACACTGGCATCACAGTCCTCGTACAGAAAAACACAGTCCTTCCAACCAGGCCAGCTCAGCAAGTCATCATCTTTCTTGACTGCCAGGATAACACCAATGGCTGACCCCTGTGCAAAGGTGCAACACTGATTGCATCCCTCTGTGCATTCTGATGTTTAGTAACACATTGTAAACAGATGACATATGTTACATGGCACAATTACAGCTTCATTTCTTCCCAGTTTTTATAATTTTATTAGCTGTTCCATGACTCATTTTACAAAAAGCAAGTATCAAATAACCATAAAAATAATTCTTCTGGTCTTTACTACAGTCTCTAACGATTGCCGTTTGATTTAGCTAATACATATTATAGCATGCAAATAAGATGAAAAAATACATCTGCAACATATTTAGCAAAAACCTGGGTAAAAGCAGTTTTATACAATTAAAAGTAAGTTTGCTTAAGTAAACTTAAAAAACAAGATAATTTTAATTTCTTAGGGAACAGAGAATCTTAACAATGAGTATGACTGGCTTCTTGTGGTAATCATAAGCAGATCTCACAAAGAAATTATTGGAATTCTACTGTCATGTTTTAATATCACATTAAAGCAACCTACAATCTTAATTTAAAATAAAAATATGACAGAAAGTCAACACCTCAAATAGATTATTTTTGCAAGGAGCTCCCAATAGCAAATCCCAAGTCAAAAGAAGTCATCCACACCATAAAGAAACTCAGAAAGGCATCTCTGTCAGATGTCAGAGGCAGTATCTCTGATTCTTACCAACTGCCTTCTAGTAAGAGACTACTCCAACACAAATGGCAAGGATATGCACTTCTATGCACACAGCAGAATCCTCAGCTAGTGCACATGGTTCTGGTAAAATCTCATCACAACATAAAACCTCTTTGAGTTTCCCCACTACACTCACCAATGTATGTAGGAAGACAAGAGCGTTTTAGCCTAAAAATAAACACTTTCCAGCACAACACATTGAAACCTGCATCTCTTGCAATTGCTGAGAGACAATCTCAGATGCGTCATTTTAGTACAGCTTTTCTATCCCTAAACAAAAAACTCTGCCCTAATTTGGTCTACTACAGTTGAAAATCTGATCATACAAAACACATAATGATATCTGAAATTTCTTGTTACATTTTACCTTTGCACTGAGTGCCAAGTCGGTTAACCTTATTTTGAAAGCATTCAGACGAGCTGTCTTCATGAACAAATTCACAGCAACAAGAGAATAAAAGGTTGGAATATGTACTTTCCACATTCGCTTAGCAAAGGTATTCTTGATTAATTTAAAAATCCAGTAAATTCTCTCTTCTTTCTATATCTGAATGAATTGTTAGAAACATTTACTTAGAGCATCAGCTATGAAAAGCTTTCGGTAACCCTTTTTGTACTGTAAGAAGTAAAAACCCCAGCATGTTTTAACATAATTAAAGTGTCCTATCAATAGCTTTAAATAAAACATGGTTAATTACAGCTGTTTGAAAGTTGTTTGTTTTCTCAAGAGAAGAATGTGTTTATAGTCAGAAACATATATTAGAATGTTTTATGCTAAAAAGTACGTAGATTGCACTAACCAATATTCATCACTGATTTGGCAATTATTGTAGTAACTAAGTTGCTAATTAAATGACACCACGTTTGCATAGAAATCTTAGCTACACTACTACAAAGATGGATTGGGCCATTTTGGCCTATCAGTTTGATCCTTTAATTCATAGTGGGTATCTGCTTAACTTTATAGGACTATCAAGATAGGATCTGTAAGATACAAACAGTACTTTACCTAAGGCTTTGTTTGATTTATTAATTCCTATACTATTATCTGTAAAAATACCTGAATTCTAAGCAGAAAACTTACTCCCATTTCGTACATGAAAATAAGGCTTATCTACGATAGCTACGTCTACACAAATTTGCATTTCGCTTGGGGTTTTGGAATCTGCAACACATATCTTTTCGTTCATTAAACCCATCAAGGGACAGCTGACAGCACCGTGAGTCAGTCTAAATGTTCTGCTTTTGTGGCTTTATTAAAACTTGTAACTCTTCCCGGTGACCTTCTAGAAGTAGAAGCAATCATACACATACACACACAGAGTTATCAAAGAACAAGTTCTTAGGAAAGTCAAGCTGTAACATTGGTTATGAACTTGGCAAATGTTTTCACACACTGAGATTAATATGGATGCAGGCAACATGATGCAATTCATGAGTACTTTTGCTGTGTGTTACTGAGGAACAGAATGGCCATGGCTACTTGGCTCATTAACATTTACTTTACCTGTGCAAGACCAGAATAAGCTTTGGTCATCTGCAAATATTGGGTTGACACCCACATTCAGACACTTCTGTTGATTTAATTTTTCCAGAGGAGCAGCGATCAAGTGACATACCTAAGTTCTGAAACTCTCACAGGCATCTGCATAGACATTCTTGGAGGACAAGAGCTGTTATGCCAACATCCACTCAACTTTTTCTGTAGTAATTCAGGTTTTTACAGAGGAGAAGACCTACCTTTGGCCTAAGATCAGGGTTGATATTTTTTATATTTGAAATGCTAAGATAATTGTCTTTCACTATAAACTTCAGAGACAAGTCTGACTTGTAGCAATATTTTCATCAGTCCAAACTAGTTTAAAAATATAGACAGCTTTTGGGAAAATAAAGTTAAGGTGGTATAAATGTTTAACAATTGCAACGCAGGAAGCAATTCATGATTTATCATAAACAATGTAAAACTGGAATGAAAAGATTTCCACAGATATCTTTTTTTCTCAAAAGGTCTAGCAGAGATATTACTAGTCCTGCTGTAAACTCCATCACTGGAGAAAAACATGCAAAAAATACAAGCGTATAGATATACATGTCACATACGGAAGCTATTCTTGCAAGGTTTTTGTTGATAGCAACATTGTGGTTGTCAAGATCACCCACTTTTTCTTTTTCTTTAAAAAAAAAAAAAAATCACTCCACCCTGTCAGTTTCCCTTTCTCACAGCTGACTCTGGATTTCTCTCCTCACCTGAGGGCCATCTCCAGCTCTGCTTGATCTGGTATATTTCTTCTTAAATTGTGTCAGATCAGACACGGTCCCTTATGCTGTTTCAGTAACACCAGCTTTCACAGGCTGTTACTGGGATGTTCTCAAAAGCATTTCTCAGCGCTATGGCACATTCACAACAACCAGGAACATTTATGCAAACCGAAGTCCCAGGTTAACACTTCCTCTTCCCAGTGTCCAAATGAAACTGTGTTCTGCTGTAATGTGTGTAAAAATTCATTGTTACTTATGGAGATAGCTGTGACAGGTTCAATTTTATTTAGCTGTTTGTATAATGCTTCTGTTTGATTTGTTTGGGTGCATACACTTTCTTATATCATTTTGTTGGCTTAATGTTCCACTCATCCTGCCCACCATACACTTCACTCATTTGCTACAACTTAAAATTAGATTTAAGTTCCTTGAGGTAGCAATTTTGTCTAGCTATATGCTCATTCAATGGGGACTAAAACTTTATTTAAGATTTTTGACATTATTAGAATAGAAGTAAGGAAAAAGCAGTGTAGCATTGAAACTCTGTTCTGTTTTCTCGCAAGAATGATTGTTAAACTGATCACGAAACTCTGAATGATTTTTGAGTCTTTCTGGCAAAGCTATGACTCATCTGTTTGTTCTCTTTTTGTCCTTTTCTTTGACAACCTACCTTGGCCACTGTGTATCCAAGTGTGGTAATTCACCCCTGTGGTGAATCATCATTCAAGATTTAGATGTTTCCAATGAGTCATACTTAACTTTATAGGAAGTAGAATGATTAGACTATATAAATTGTGCACTTTAACCATGGCATGTTTAGATGTCAATGACTGGAAAACAAAATTACATATTTCAGTGGCAGAAGTAAAATAAAACCTTGAACAGTAATCTCTACTTTAAGCTCTGTATAAGCAAATCCTTTTTTTTTTTTTTTGTAATACAGTTAAAAAACATTGGTCAAAGCATACATGAGAGAGAGCCCCCTTACAAATTCTTTTCCGTCACTGCAATCATGGGTTTAACAAGTTTAAGAGCGAAAATTTCTAGCATCATGCTCCACATCTGCAAAGCCTGATAAAATTAAAAAATCCTACTCACAAAACAACACAATTCATATCCAAAGATTCCAAATTTCTCGAAGGACTGCATTTCAGAAATTAGGCATACTCAGATTCGCTGTTCAGGAAAATTTATCATATTGCATTTCCTTTCATCTGCTCTTCTTTGTACTGCATTACCAGTGCTAGGTGTCTGCCTTCCGTTATAGAAATTCCCTGTGATGAAAAGTAATTAGTAATCAGCATTCACTCCCATGTGCCTGGACAGACCACCCGTAGTTAATGAGAAAGCAGGGTTGTATTTTTGTTTGCTTGTTTTAGTTTCCATTCTTATTTAAGAAAGGAATTAGCTCTTCAGAACGATAAGTGTCAAAGAGACTGAAATGGGCAAATAGAACAAAATAAGGCAACAGGGTTTGCTGATAGTATGTTGTTCAAAGTAATTGTTGGCTCGAAAGAGTGTGCTGGGAGAGACATTAAACTGAAGCTATACCCCCTACACAGCAAATTCAGACTCTAGTCTTGATTTGTCAGCAGGAGGACTCTGGCTGCTCTAAGCGCCTCCTGAAATTTGCCGTAACTGGCTCCCTGATGAACCCTTCTTCTTCAACAGTGACCACAGTACCACTGAGATTCTACCTATATTCTCACTTGCTACCATTGAGACAGGGAAAGCTACTGAATATTGCTTAGTTGTGGAAGAAATAATGCAATAAGACACATAACAACAGTGTATTTTACATGCATCATCTGTGAGGGGCAAGTAAGTTTTAGTTTCATGGGTTATAACAAAACTTCAAACTGTATTAACAAATGCTTTGTAAAATATTACTAGTATTAGTCATGTGTAATGATCTCAAAATACAGCTTTCTTCCTTTAAATCTTTGCAGAGACTTGAAGAGAGGCCATTGGTTTTTGTGCACAAATTACAGGACACCTGGATTTTAAAAATGCAAATTAGTAAGGCTTTAATGTATGTAAATGCTTTCAGATCAAAACGTTAAGTATCTATCTTTGCTACATAAGATGTGGCTAATACTAGAAATTACATATTCTCTTGGTAAGACACTGACACATTGATGTGTCTCCAATGCCAGGTACTTCACCTATGTGTTCATCCTTCTAGTTTCAGCTGAGGGAAACTTAGTGCATTTATGCTGATGTGGAACTTAGAACTTTAAAATGTAACAATGGATAGAGCTTGCAGGTCTGCCTGATGCAAAATACTGCTGGTGCACATGCCCTACAGATAGACTTTTTTTGTTTGTTTAGACTTTAAAATCCACCTGAACAGAATAGAAAGACAGTATCCTACTCGGCGCTCATGTATACCAGCAAGTCAGCTCAATGGACGCAACAGGACATAGAATTAGTAAGGCCTTAGTATTGAAATTCAAGCCCATAAAAATTTTTAAACATTCAGTAGATTAAATATGTCAGAATATGCATATTTTATGGTCAGTACACAAGGTAATGTTTTGTAATGCCACAATATTTCAACCTCAAATAGAATACAATCATCTCAAGGTTGCTAAAGCCCACATTCCAAAATGACCAGTCAAGTATTGAGTTATGTACTCTGCCTTCCACCTTAAATAGGAAGAAAAAAAACTGGAAAATTAAGTTACCTTGGATACTGATGCAATAACAACTATATGAAAGTGGTCCTGTAGCAATAATCGTGTTTCTGATTGAAGTCCTGTGGAAAGGAAAACAAATATTTTCTGTTAAAGAACAGCGAACTTCATCCACAGACAGTATAGTAATACTACGCAGTTATCCATATAATAGTGATTTTTAGGCTAAGTTTTGTAAATAAAGTGCAAGTATATGCATTTACAAATCAAAAGGATCCATGTGCGTGTCTGCATGTATAGAATTGTCTCTTACAAAAATGTTACATAGTGTACTGCTTTAACAAACTTGACTTCCTTCATACCTGGGCAGTTGTTATCAAGATCTATTCTCTCCCTATTTTAAACTGTAAATGAAAGATAGATACCTGGACTGTGAACTAAATATGTTTCTTCCAAGTTGTGTGTTAGTGCTCAAAGTTCTTGGACAACCATTCTCAACCTGCAGAGAGCAAAATGCTAGCCCTAGTGATCATCAAAATAACTCAAAAAAAGATGAACAACATATAAGTGAGAAGTATGACTATACTGACAGTGGTCATTACACAATGATATAATCACACAGAAGTCACAAACTAAGTAATTTGAAAAGCATCTCAAATTGCCTTCTCTGTCAAAACTCTGAAAAAAAAGTAGAGGTTTGTTAGTTCTCACGAAATGCTGTCAGGTTCCCCAGTACTCATACTTGGTCTCAGTATTTTAGCTTAGGTTCCTGCTTGTAAAAACAGCAAGAGCTATGGTGCAGTTAAAAAATGCATTCAACTATCATGATATAAAATGTGACATATCAGTAAGCATGTGATAATCATTCGATACCCTCTTTCCATTTATCCCCCCTCTTATATCTTGGCACACTTCTGGAAGGCAAATCTGGCTCTCTGTCTACAGTGAGCTACTTTTCATCACTGAAAAAAAAGGGGGATCTGGAACTCAGAGGTGAAAGGCTTCCCAAGATCTCTCATTTTCAGGGTACTCCTAGGACAAAACATAAGAGATTATAGGGAAAAGCAAATTCAACTAAATGTTTGATACAAAATGGAGTTCTGCTCTTCTCAAACTGGTCAAGAAAATGAATTGTCAAAAAAAATATAACCATATAAGTAGAGGTAATAAACAGAAACTGAATAGAAGATGTCACACAGCATTTCAAGCATATACAAAACCTGTTACATATCTAGAACATACTGAATTTAAGATGTTCTTCAGTCAAAAGACAAAAATTAGCTCAATTTTAATGTTATCTGTCTTACCACTTCAAATTATTACAATTGCAATTTATTATATTTCAGTGTAATACAGGAAGATTTATGTTCACATGATATTAATTACAAGCAATGAGGTTTATGGAGAGAGAGGAAAAAACAAAACTTATGTGCGCAACAGAGTGCTATGTAAGAAAACCTTTGGTTTTGGTTTTGACTTTTTGTTTAATTCAGCACTCTACTATGGGCAAAGGGCAAAGAAAAGGGCAAGGAAAGAAAATGCAAAAGCTAAGGTCAGGCCAAAGCTAAAGATAAAGGAAAGAAAACAAAGACTAAACTCCAGCTTTTGTAGGAAGTTTACTTTATGAACTATGTATCTAAAATAGCACACTAAAATAGTGCACACCTATCTTTTTAAAAGACTTGCTGAACCTTAAAAATACATCTTGAATGATAAGTGTTTGCTTCCCATGAAATTAACATCATAATCAGATCATTTTTCTTTTAGAAAAATAACTAATTCATCTCTTTAGCAGCTGCAGAATCGTGCCACAGAGCCAGGGCACTGCCTTCCAGCATCTCGAGGTGAGGCAGCCACAGGAGCAGAACCACACCACTCGGAGAGAAAACCTGAGGTTGCTTTGCTAAGTGGGATGGGCAAAACAAGTGGGTCAAGGTTTTTGTTCTGAGACCCTTGCACAGTCTGTGCAGACACACTCGCACCAGCCACATGCCATGTTCCACTGCGAGGTCAAGACCGCACCAGAGGTGCACGGCAGGGGACAGGCATCCTTGGGGAACCTTGTCCACATCCAGGCTGGCAGGTGGCTTACATGCACCCCCTTCACCTTGGGCTCTGCCTCCCATGAGGTGCTGAGCATCTCTGGATACGTTCCCCCTGGGAGGACCTTGTTGTCAGGATTTTCGCTGTTTCCTGCTTTCAAATGAAGAAGGCCCACACAAACCACCAATAATCACCTAGCTTCAGGCCAGTGTCTTTGACCTTCTCCATATCTAAAGCCAATTAGCAGTTTTTACCTGAGACACTACTTCCTTCTGGCCTCCTGCCCCAACAATGGTGCTTCTCTGTTTCTTTCCCTGGCATTCCTAAATCTTTAAAACATAGTAGATAGGGTTCAGATCTCAGCAGTGCTTTCGAGTTGGTCTTCACCATGCCAAGTGTCTGTTCTTCTTTGGTTTTGCAGCATGTACAAGAACCATCGTCATTGAGAACTGGGCAAATGTATTTTAAGCCTCATCCTGCCTGAGTGGTGCTTTCAGCCCATGGTACTTTGAAATGATTTACATTACAGTCTCGCTCTTCTCTGTCTGGGCTAAAAGCTGCAGCTGAAAATTTCTTTTTCCATCATGTAAGCCTGTTTGTTGAGCTGTCATAGACTCTCTGACTACTTTAATTTTGTTTCTTATATCCCAAGCAAATGTTCCAACTACTTCGCTGCTTTGAAAAAGGGCTTAGGCCCTAACACTAAGGAAGAAATCATGGCCAAGAATCCCTTTGCTGATTACTGGTGACATACCACCACTTGCGTTGATGTCCAAGTATTTCAGAGTCAATGCTGCACTGACAATCAGGTACATGGCTTCCAGAAGTGAATGAGCTCAGACCCCAGCACCTGAGAGCTTTGTGCATCATCTTCTGCTGGGCTGCATAAATATGTCCTAACATTGAAAGGGGCATGGTATAAGCAATACATAACACCTGTTGGTGGGTGCTTTGTTCATACACGAAGGTTCTCCAGGTGTGCCATTAATAAAAACTGAAGAATACCTTTAATAATACCACAGTTTAACTTTCATTTCGAGTAAATCAAATTTAATATTTACTTCTATGAGAAAAACCTTCAGACTTTGAGGTTCACTAGCTGGAAAGGTACCTCAGATTAGATATTGGCATGCTGCTTCTACTCATACATTTCTTCATTTCGTAGTACCTTTTGTTCCCATAAAGACATAGTCCACAGTAACTTGTGCTTTCATTTGCTCTGAGATTTCAAGCGCCTGTAAGGAAACAATTGTTCAAGCAGCCATAGAGCTTTCCACGTAAATCTTAGCCTCCAACCTGGCTGACCAATATATGTTTACTTTTCTCTGCATGTATCACTTCTGAGTAGATTAATCTCAACATACAGCTTAAAATACTGTTAGCTGAAGCACTGAGTTCTAATTGCAGCACTTAAAACAATCACAGCCAATTTGAACGCTATAATTTTACTGTCTAGCTAAATCTTCTAAAATGAGAAGTATCAGTTTGCAAATGCTGATTAAATTCATTTGGCCGTCGTCATTAATGTTTAAGTCTGTGAACTCCACTAATCTTAATGAGCCAGGCAAACACAAAGGTGATTTTGTGCATGCTGTGTTTCTTGTTTGAAGATTATTACTATGTAAATCTCGCACATAAAGATTTAGATTTTACCTTCATGAGTTTACACAAGTTCTAATCCTCATAAACAATGGTTCTCAATTCTTGCATGCCTATAGACTATACACTGAAAAATAATGTGCTGTGGGCAGCCCATTCCTTGTTCGCTCTTTGACACCAGCTCATTTTCACTGTGAACCATGTTGGAGTACCTAAAGGGCAGGATTTTCTATGCAGCCAGAAAATGGACATCATGTGACTGCTAGGTTTACTGTGAGCTGAACAGTTATTACTTAGATTACTCAGAATGTGCACTCAGCAAAAGTAAAATAAATGCTCTTAATCAGCCTAATATTTTCAATTCTAGACTTAAATTGCCTAATGCTAAAACTTTTTTTCTTTTTACCATGGATTTTGAAGCACGCAATACCCCAACAAAAATGTCTTTCCACCTCTCATTTGTTTAGTTTTTTTAAAAAATGTAAAATTCAAACATTCAGTAGCTTTAAAAGTTCTTAAAAGAATTCAGGATTCATCATAACAACAATATTCATACAAAAAGAGTTTGTAAAAATATATTTTTACTGTAACAAGAATGCCATGAGTGTGTGTATCCAGACTCTGATATCATGGTAACTGCATTCCTATTATATAATTTTAGTTGTAAAGTCAAGTAGTTGTGAAACATGCTAAAACAATACTTATAACAATAGGTTACATCTAAATGAATACACGATCTCCATACATAGTTTTGAAACATGATGTACACGGAACTAAATTTTACTGTGCCTTTAGAATAAACTATAGTCTAAACACAGATTTTAAATGGATGTCACTTATACTTGTCCCATCTGGCACCTCTTCTTCCTTTTATTACTGTATGAAAAGCTTCACAGAAGATTTTTTTGGTTAAATATTATATTAGGAATTAATCTTCTTTCCAAAAATGTGTACTACAAAATGTGTCTCAACTAGCTACACAATATACACGTGACATACTGTCCTACAGCATTTGCTTCATAGTTAGCAGCAAACTAAAAATCTCAGATTTCCATGGTGATACACACCTGTACATTAGACTACCCTTTACTCCTAGATGCTGACAGCTGGACCACCCATTCTGTATTTCCAGTGCCAGGACCTTCTGTTATCTTTTTCTGGTGTTCAAATATTAAGGCAGGGAACTGCACTTTCCCCAGAGTTCCTGGCTACCTGTAATCCTTTCAGCCTTTGGAGGACTTCCAGCAAGCTTAATGTTGTGGACTGTTGCCCCTTTCTGCCCTCACAGTCTGTTCTGGAAGAGCATCAAGCATCCACACAAACCAGCAAGGGAGATGAGAACACTCATGCTCCAGCTACCCACTGGACCCATTTCTCCATCTTCGAGCTTCAGAGAGTCTAGTACCTATGAATAGCTTCATAACAAGAGTTTCAATATCCTCTTTTTTTAATTTAGAGAATATGGTCAAGTGGTCAAGCATCTTTCAAGAGTAGTTCAGGGAGTTCTTGCCTACAGGGAAAATTTGATGAGGAAAAACTTCTCATGGTGAACAAGGCAGTACTCACCTTCTAACTGTAAAAAGTAAGGTGAATTCCTAAGGAAGTAAGTGAAGTAAAATACAATTCACAGACCTGTCCTGAAATTTGGCTCATTCTGAGCATGGCAGATTTCTAAGTTTTTAGAGATCCTATTAGATTCCAAGTTGCTGGTTAGAATTGTATTTTGATTCGAAAACACACCAAAAAATCCTCATATAAGAAGATATTGTCTAAATTTTTTGTTCACTAGAAGAGGAGAGATGTTGCCTGAAAAAGTTAATTATTACCATTCTCCCCTAACAACTGAGACATTAATAGATAAAAACAATGCTGTGCACTCCTACTAAAAAAATAAATAAATAAATAAAAATTCTTAGAACACTAGTATGACAAATTCAGACAAGTATCTATACTCTTTGTATATAATGCCCAAGAATACCGATTTTATTGATTTCTCATACTAACCTTTATGTATGAAAATCCTTTAGGACAAGTATGATGACCTAAAATGCCTCCTCCTACTTTCCTCTTCTCTGTGTGTCGCACTGCATCATTTGGCTTAGCAACTCTGCAGTCCACCCTTTCCTCCTTGGGATCCTCACAGCAGATTAATCATTATCCAGCTCCAATTTCCAGTTTATCTTACTCTTCCTCCAGTGATGACATGATGCCCAAGGTTCAGTTACAGAGTTTTCTCCGTACATCAAACTCTCTTCTAAGGTTTTCTCATCTAACGCAAGATAACAAACTCCTTGGTGACTCACAATCAACACAATCTGCCTGCAGCACTTTGCTTCATCTCCTGCTAGTTTCCAGCTTTCTGGCTGCCACATCTATCTTCTTCAGGCTGGATATTGCAGAATCTGCCCTGCTCCTGGATTCAGCACATTGCTTGTCCAGTTCCCCAGGCCACTCTGCTCTGCCTAGTAATTGTGCTTGCAATAGAGATAACAAAGAAAAAAAGATTGCAAAGTAAAAAGTGAACATTATGAAATACAAGTAATGACTGCTACTCAAACCATGGTTTGAAATAGAGCTTTGGTCAATGACATCAGTTACCAAAAGCTAATATTAAGCTGATGGACAACAGATTTGGGTTCTAGAAATCACTGTGAATTTCTCTTCTGAGTAAAGTCAGATCCCAAACCCAACAGGTAGAACACATACATACAGAGACCTCCAATAAGTGGCAAATGTACATCTAGACTTATGATCACAAACATTTATACCAACAAAATATAAAAGGCTATGAAAAAACCCACAAAAGTAGGAAGCAATAGGCAATATTGCAGTATAAATAAAGCTGTTTAAATAGGGTTTCGTCAAAAGCAGGATTAGGAATACGTCTAATTAACATGTTCTTTAACTAGCTTAGGGTATAAAGCTTCTCACAAATAAAATATATGAGCAATTGCAAATAAAAACAAATAAAAAACAAGCAGTCTAAGATTTAAACCAGTGTGAAGCTACAGTCTGCAATTTGATAACTCTGTTGAGCATGTACATAATTATAAATGTATTCTAATTAAGGCAGCAAGGCTACAGTGAAATAATGAGCGTGTTTTACTAGCTCATACCGAAAAAGGTCATAATTCAATAGGGGTCCTCTTCATGACTGTCTGAGCCTTTCATTCCACAGCAGTGAAATTCCAGCAGCAGCTGCATTCACTGGAATGACCAAGAAGGTGATGGAGCAGTTTTAGCTTTGTATGCCCACATCTAGGAGTCAAATTAAGTGGGAAGAGGAGTAAAATATTTACTGCAGCTCAATTTTCCATCATGGATTGAGTTGTCTGGAAAATTCCCCTATGGAATAGTTTTCCATCAGAGAATGCTGCTTCTACAGAATTGAAACATTTGTCAGGAAAACATGGGTTTCATCCAAAGGTGCAATGAATAATCCCTGGGATATTTACTTTTCATAATAGCATAGTCATTTCAGAGTGAAATAATATCAGAACATAAGGCTACTGACTTTATCAGAGGTAAATATTTGACCTCAAATAAATGGAACACTTCAGTAGGGTCAAAAATTTTGTTTGGTGCATTTTATTTCATACTACAAGTCAGAAACTGTCCATTCATAACAAAGTAATTGCTGAATATGTTTCTTTCCAGACAGTAAAAATCCCTCGTTGTGTTTGCAATATGGACTAGTGATAAAAATGGGCAGTACAATGCAAGTTTTCTAAACCAAGCTGTATATGTCACAGAGCAGGGATGAACAGGCATTTTCTAGAAGCTCTTGTGCAATTGCTCTTGTGAACTATGACAAAAAAGGCATTGGGAAAAATGAACCAAGTTATTCCACTGAGAACAGGAAATTACTGGGGAGAGAGTGGGAAATGATGTTTTCTGAAGTTGTGTTAATGCTGATATTAAGCCCTTACCACACCTAACTGGCTGTGTATCAGGGCATGCAAGAAAACTAAAGGAGAAGAGACAGAGTTTCCTCCAGGCCAATAGCAAGTTGACTGAGATAAGAAATATATCAATATCAAGACACAAATCATCTGCTCTGTACTTCTGAGAGAGGTACTCCAGACAGTCATCTACCACTTCCAGTAGAAAAGATAATCTATACCAAGGAACAATGTGCTGGAAACTGTGGAAAAAGACCGTACCTGAATTAATCGTGTTTACGTCGGTTGTTCTCTCTACTAAGAAAGTGTTTATCCATCTCCTTCTCCACGATGGGTTCAAGAGAAAGCAACATAAAAGAGAACTGGAGACTAAAATGTCCTACAGGGAACTATCAGAAGGCAATGGTAAAGAAACAAGTTTGAACTGGAAAGCTGAAGACACCTTATAAGAAAGTAATGGTTGATTCCTAAGTGAGACAGCAGTAAAGTTTTTAATTGCGAGGAATGGCTGTAAATTAATTCTCATTTTCAACCTCCTTCTGCTTTTTTGTCTCTGAATTGTTAAGATAGAGCTCATAACAGAGAAGGGAAAAGGAAAGTAGAGGATGGCATTATATACACACTATAATAGGAAATACGTAAATAACATTCTGATATCTCTTGAATCATTGCCGTAAGAGTTCATATGGTGATAAATGGGTGATTAGCTCAGAGGAAAAGAAGCTATCAGAGACTATGGGAAGCAGAAAAATAGATGTAAGTGGAATAGGGAGTTGAAAAGCAGAGAGACATAAAGTCAATACAGAAAGTAATGTCTGAGGAGTCTTTTCCTGATAAAGGAATAAGCTTATAAAGTTACACTGAAGGACAGAAACCATTAGAAGAACCCAGATAAATAAACTACTTGTAGCTTATACCTTTTCATATATAATTCACATAAAAGGGCTCTGGTGTTGGGACATGGTAACAAAGTAGTCTTGATAATATGTGGAGTATTAATTAAAAAAATAATAATTGTCCATACCTATGAGTCTAATGTCAATATGTATAATATATATAACCATAGAATTTATAAGACTTTAGTTATATTTTCAATTAAATATGGCATTCTAATCTGTCCAAAGGTGTGGTCTCTTGTCATGTGTTCTCTTTGTAGTTATTGCAGTGCTGATCCATCTATAAATTCATTGTGAATGGGAAAACATTGCTGAAAAGATGATTCATTATTGAACTATGATCCTTTGCATTTGCTTTTTATAGCTCACAAAAACAGACAGGTCCAGTTTACAGACAGGTTCTGCCAATAAAATTCGTGCATTTCCACTCCTGTTCACTAAGTTCTTTCAATACAGAAACAGAAGTTAACATTTGCAAACTTTAGTAAAGATAAAAGATTTGCCATACAAATGCTCAGCTCCGAGCTTGCTATCGGTAGTGTCTCAAGGTCTGTGCTTTTTCTCCAAAGTCTTTAGTGCCTTTCAGACTGTTTGGGGTCACAGCATCATCTAAAACAGCCCCAGTCTCCACCCTCTGATCATCTGGGTTACTTCTGACATGAATTTCGCTAAGACCCAGGAAAAGCCCTAAAGAAGTTCTCATAGTAAGGTGTTTTGCAGCTCCATAATCCCTACTTCTGGTGAGACTGGGAGTTATGAAAGCCATGACTCTGCACGGAAGACAGCTTCTGATGTCTTTCAGGGTCTCTCCAGAGGTTCAGGCAGCTGCCAAGAGACAGGGTCAGAGTAGGGAACAATTCCAGGTCTGCTGCTGCTTCAGATCCTAGGGACAGCCCAGACTGGAGAGGCTACCCAGACAGGAAGGTGCAAATGGTTGCAGATTTGCTCTGGAAAGTCAAAAAGTTAACACAGTAGGCCCCTAAAACTGCATTTAGGTCTCAACCAGTGCAACCTAAACAGCCTTTGAAAGAGACGGTCCTCATTCCCCCGAGTAAATAGAGACTTGTTCCATGGAGACAATTGCATCCATCCTGCTCTTTAAGACTCCTTTGGCAGTCAGTGGAGATCTAGCCAAGCTGATCAGCAAAGGCTGGAACGTGCTCATCTTAGAAGTAGACAAGTAAATCAGATCAGCTGAATTGATCTTATTTCTTTCTATTAATTCTGAAGCAAGCAATTATGCAATGACAAGTCTGTGTGTAAACATCTACAGAGCACAATTGACTTTTAGTCAGACTGATGCTGTGAGTTCAATAAAAGGCCAATTTGCGTTACAAAAGCACCTTCATTTTTGTATCTGCTGTACTGGAGATCACACAGCCAGATGCCTCAAAGAAGCTGCATACTTTTTCCCACCTGACCTGTCTTCCTTGCCCCAGGGCAGACTCCTTTGTCAGCAGCCCGGTGCTGTATACTAGAAAGCAGAGGTGAGGATTTAATCCATCAACCTTGCCTGTGTTCTTCAGAGTTGCTGGTGGTTGTCTTTAGATCCCTCTTGATTTTCAAGAAATCATTACTGAAAAATTATGTTTGACATTTTTTTCTGCTGATATGCACATACATTGTACATAAGTGTATCTCAATATCTTTATTCTTGCTGTAACATTTTTCTGTTAAATCTCATGACTGACATAAATCCATATGCAAATGCACAGGAAAATATCCATAAACTCCTTACTATGTATTATTATTATCTTTATTATAATTTCCAAGATAAAATATTTGAAATATACAGTAAGGAGAAAAAAGATTTAAAAGGTAAAATATTTTTTTTAAATGTAATGTTATAAATGAAAAAATAGATCTAGTTATATTTCATTACGAGCAGACTAGGGTCACACTTCAGCTGCTTTTGTATTACCATGCAAGCTAATTAAAATTTGACTGCTCCATCACTTTTTATATATATATATGTATCTTTTCTGCTTCAATACCAATGCAAACTGCCTATGAAAACAAGATTTTGCAAAATTATAAGAAAAATGAAGGCACTGCCATGCTAGTGAATAAAAGAATCTGAGTCAAACACATCAGTCAGTTTACACCTGCTACTGTAAATTTCATTTTTGGACACTCCTGAGCTATGCTTTTATATTTAGTTCTGTATTTATGTTAACACATTTTATAGTAAGTTCTAGATATATATAGACATAAACATGGCACACATATCTATATACA
This sequence comes from Caloenas nicobarica, assembly GCF_036013445.1. NCBI lineage: Eukaryota > Metazoa > Chordata > Aves > Columbiformes > Columbidae > Caloenas > Caloenas nicobarica. The sequence continues at coordinate 34,406,748 of NC_088284.1, forward strand.
TACATACAATCATATTTATGTATACAAACATGCACATGGGTGCTTTATCTTCAAGTACTTAGTACAAATGTTACAGTTTCGTATTCAGATTTACAGAAATCACTTTCAATAGAAGTGAACATGGCCAGTCACGAAAACAAGTTCCTATATTTGTGTTTGTTTCCCTCTCACTCATTTCAATATCTAAGTATGGAGGAGGTAATTATAAAATGTCAGCCATGCTCAGAAATCCCAACATACATAGTTTTTTGCTATGAACTTCAAATATAAGACGACTCACTTAGTTTTCAAAGGTCATATGGATGTATTTTTACCTGTCAACTTTTAGGAGTTTTCAATGGCATTTGTTGATGAGATGTTTGGATATTTTCATTTTAGTCAGTTATGGAATGAGAATGACAGATATCTTTGACCTCTTTGTATATATTCTATATTAGCAACTTTACTGCACAAAGTGACGAGGATTTCAATTGAATTTTATGTATCTTGGTTGCTTAAAATCCACTTTAAATGCTACAAGAAGCAGATTAGTTTTTATTGATAAGTTTATATTAAACTAAATTAAAACATTTTATTTGCATGTGTATAGGTATATCTACATAAATATATATAAGGCTATATGCGCATTTACAGACACACACATGCAGAGCAGAAACAAAAACATTCTAGTAAAGTGGTAGTGCCAACCTAGAAGATGCTGCCTTTACTAGTAAACTGATTTTAACCCACGCATGTTTATGTCCCACTGGAAAACAGAAGGCTAGTACTTGAAAAGATATAGGATTACTTCATGCATCAAAAATGATTTATTCAGTAATTACTACAGAGGCTTCTAAGTTCTGTATAATTGTATTACAGAGCCACTGTAACAATTGAAACTTTTTAATCTCCTGAAATGAAGGGGTTTTATCTATAAATCAGAAGCAATTGGTATGACAGTGCATAGTGACCTTAATGTGCACAGGGATGAAAACTCTGACTTCCAGGCACCCATGAATTCCAGTACAACCACTGTAAACTTCAGCTTAGAAGTAACAAATCTTTCTAGATAACACACATGAATTTCAAGAAATTCCAAGTGTGTTTTGCACTTCTTTGTTTAGGAAGCACTGTTTTCTTACTGGACCCAAAGCCAGCTAGACACTTCTCAAACACAAGTAAATTCCCTCAATCCTCCCTGAGCTGTATTCATTTGAAATTAGTCTGACTGCCTACTATGATAACATGCATTGGCATTGGTTCCATGCATCAAGTTTAATATCATATGAATATTTGTAGTTTGAAGCAGAAGAAGCATAAACAGCAAGCAAATGGATTTTTAAATAGGCACACTAAATTAACAGAAAAATAAACAAATGAGGTGGCATCAGCCTCCCTATGACAGCTGAGAAAACATAAGTCAGAAAAAAAAAAAAAGATAGGCAGATACTTTGTTGGTTTCAGTAAAGGCAACACCATAGTTTTATCTGGAGTGCAGAGAGTCTGGCCTGTCACTTCTAGTGGCTAATAAATGGATATTTCCATATTCTTTACCACAACCATTCCTGGTTTACAGCTGGGTGTAGTGTTCCGAAGGTTAAAAATTTTTTTATTTAACTTTTCTAGTGTGCAAAGGAGGCAAATCCTTCTTATGTGACAGATTAAAAGACAGCATTTAAGAATAAATTAATTTTGTATATATATGCACAAATGAAGAAGACAAAGATGTTGGACTCCTGGAATGGAATTTAACCAGCAGTAATCTTCCAAAAGAAAAAAAATAATTAATTTTTTTTTAAATAAATAAATAAAAAGCCCAACCACCACAGTTAAAGCAGTGTGTTTACTGAATACTGCAGGACCTCCAGTCCATAGTGACACCATCTGCAGCAAATCCACAGTTAAAAGTTGCAGTACCTCCTCCTATTCCCATCAAGAAATTTCTGGTCTTTGTTCAATTTGTAGCTTGAAGATGCTTGGAAAACTTCCTACCACAGAGGCAAAGACACTGTAAGTATTAAGCTGAGGAAAAAAAAATATCTAGTTTGACTACATATGTAATAGCAGATGGTCTATTCGTGAGCTGAAACCACTAACTTGACAACCCATGAAAGAGCTGAGCCAGTAAGAGAAGAATCATAACAATTCATTTCTATCCACAAAAGCTGCAGAGCTTTTTCTTCTTTCCATGAGCTTATGAAAAAAGAAAGCACGGGGGTTAAGCCTGAACTGAACAAGCACACAGACTCTCTCTTCCCAGCTGCATCTTTGTAGAACTTATCAGTTTCTCAGCCTTACCCAAGCTCTCTCAAACAGGAAAGGTAAGAAAGAAAACAGCCACGCAAAGTATTGAAAGTGGTCAACCTTGTAGTCAAGTTAAGAGAGCCCAAACTTCGGCATGCATTGCAAAGCCCTGCAATAGGGATTGAGCTTAGATCTGGCTGAAGATTTTAAAACAGGATGCAAAACTACTACTTTAATTTAATATTCTAAGGCTCCTCCATTCTAGCACTTTGTCCAGACTAGTTTTTTGATAACATGAGTAAACAGATAAGATGTGATTTCAAATTTTGTAATATATTTTGAAGCACACTTAGTCTATGAAAAAGTCAGGATCTGAGGCTTAAGGAAAGCATTGACAAAGCAGGGCCAAGGAGGGCAAAGGAAATGACATTTTTGTTCCCTTAGCAACTTTGTCTGGAGGTAAGTGAAGATTTGGCACATCTTTTCAAGTTTGCTCCATGTCAGGCAGCTGTCAGAGCAATATTTCCAAACCCAAGACAGATGCCTGGGAGCGATGCTGTGACAGGCAGTGTCCCCGTGACTCCTGCCGGGTGGGCGGTCAGCTTTCACAAGGCTCTCCCAGTACCCCATAGCCCACGTGTCTCTGTGCCCCAGCATTTGCAAAGCTCTCTGTTAAAGTTTGTATCCTCTAACCATACACGATCTTCGCCTAAGAACGATTTGGGGCTGCCTCAGTGACTCCATGGGCAGAGGCCTCCTTCCCCTCCTTTAAGGAAAAGAGGTTCTCTGGACTATCAGGTGTGCTGGTAATATGCAAAACTGATCATTGTTGCCTACCTGCCTCTCTTATTGTATGATTTCCTCTCCAAAGAGTATTTTGTCCCTTAAATTGAATTTGTATTTTTTATTTATTTAGTCATGCAGTAATCTGAAATAATTTCAGGAATCAATTAAGAGTTAAATAAAATGAAAAAGGACTCTACATACCATGAAGCCCACCACCTCTTAAAAAGTTATATTTTTACTAAAAATGAAGCAATAAAGAAACCACAAATTCCAGTCAATTTGATTTCTATTTATATCTTTGGTAGGTATCTGTATAAACATTTCCTTATATTTTTCAGATAAGACAAAAGTTATCTCTATTAACTTCAGGAAACTTAATTTCTCAATGAAAAAGCCTAGGAGAAAATGTGGATTGAATGTGAATCAGTCATTTTCCAGCTATATTATTTTGACAACTCTGACTAACTGATGTTACAAATAAGTTACTGCACTAACTATCATCTAAGGAACTGCATGCCTGTGAATAAGAACATGTATAAATGATTTTTAGTGAACAATTTATGAGCTTAAATCTCGGCACAGCCTACAGATTATTTCAGCAACTTGCTCATATTTTTCTACTTTCTGAGGAATATATGTGTGTATGTTCCACATGAACTGTACCAGGGAATATTTCATTGACAAAAAAATACTGAAATACAAAATGGCTGGTCACTTAGACCAAACTATTTATTTACAGTTTCATGATTGCAAGCCTCAAAAAAATGGACTAGATTTGGTTTTTTTCCAGAGTATTAAACTCTATCTCTGGTGGTTGAATGTTTCCTTACCACAAAAAATGAGTTAAAATTTGTTACAGGTATACCTGGCAACTTTATCGCTGTTTTGATAGTAGGACAGTCCCTGGGTCCTCTTCAGTTAAATTCAGGCTGGAAGCCTAAGCTTTCTTCTCTTTTGACATTCATTGCAGTTTGCTCTTTCTTAGTCACCACTCTTTGCCCCAGAACTGGCCCGGCACCATGGTGATTGCCTCGTCTCCACCACAGCTCCAAAGACCTGGGAAAACTAGATAGCATCGGCACCCACTAGGGCAGGCTAGGTGTTGCGAGTGCACTGTGCTCAGTTCTCCAATTACACCCCTCAAAATGCTTTGGAGACGGACATGATTACTGCTCTCCTTGCCCTGGTTTTTGAGGGGAAGTCTAAGCACGTCGTACCTGTGAAAGTAACATTCAGAGATGTGTTTAATAAGAGCTGATATGCATTAAATTGTATTTATTTATATTAATGATATATACATTCTTTAACTCTAGATGGAATCCCACATTTACTTTTTGGTGACTATGCTCAGGAATAATGTATTAACTAGCCTGTTCTCAAACGCATCATCCTCCTTGTATTTTTTGTCATTAACATTCTTGCTAGAAAGAGAAATGTTTGAACAATTGCAAGATTCAGTGAAAATGGTCCAGCCAGCTCTTTCAGAGCATCTTGCAAAATGGCTGGTGTTGATGAAATAAAAATTTGATTTATGTAGATCCAGAGTACACACTATTCAATGACTTATGGGTTACCAGAGGGCTAGGAGTACATCAGTGATATATTCTGATTCTTCTTTTTCTTACATGTTACAAAAGAAGCATTCACTGAAAACCTTTGCCTTTTTTGCTGAGAACCCTAAGAGCACAAAACTGGTCATGCTGTCTGAGCTTATCAAATCCAATCCCATTATTAAGGCAAATACGTTGCAATCTTACATAACAGTTTTTCGACACTGTTGCCCAAAATATTTGTAGATGTTTACAGTTCCTGCTGTTCCTTTTGACCTTCTACATTACTTTCCTCCTTTCTTTCATTTCTTTCTTAGCCTCCAGTCCGTTCCTATTTTTATAGCCATTTTCTTTCTTGACCAGCTTTCTAGAAGCTTCAACCTCTCCCCTCTTTACTTCTTTACAGCTACATTGTTTGTTGTTCCTCCTAGTTTCTATCCCGCTTGATGCTTTACTTCCCTGTGTAAGGAGAGTCTTGCTGGCCTTCTCCTTTGACTTTTTCCCTGGCAAATGCCCAAAAGGGCTGGGGATTTCATGCCCTCATCATTCATAAGGTTATAAAAGAGAGATTCTGCATAAATTCCTGATGTCTCCATGGAAGTAATGCCATTAAAAATGAACAAGCAAAAATATAGAGTCAGATTCTTTAGTTGCTCCTAAGTAACAAATTTCTCACGCATGAAGGAAGTGATATCATGTCAAACCTGGATACTTAATATACATGTACTCTACAGTCCTTTAATAGCAAGCTGCCTTTCCTTTTTGCTGAGGATTTTAGAGGTTCTGTATTATTAATCATTATATTTGCAGTCTGAACACTTTCATATTAATTAATTCATTGAATTTCATTCTTACATAGCTGTACTCTGAATGAATATAAATATTAAAACATTAATAAATAGAGTTTAGCTGGTGTTATTAAAGAAGTTTCACATCTATCTTTTCTCTTTTTTGTGGGGAGTAGGCAGGGCATGAACATTTAGCTTGCAAGCCTTTCATATTTCTGCCAAAATGACAGAGTCCTTCATAATCCTGCCAAAACATAAATTCTTTAGTCCATTAAAGACTAGAAGTTGCATCTGTATAAAAATGACAAAATATATCACACTGAAATTGACAGAAGAGCTATAATGTAAAGAAGATGTGGCTTAATTAGAGCTCCCTTCCTAGATAGAATGAGCTTGCCAATGTAATTTTAATTATTTCTGTCTATTAAATCTACAGTCACCTATTATTGTTGCTATATATCACATCAGAAAAGTACTCCCTTCAGGGATGCACTGCCATTTTTAAAAAGAAAATATTACCAACTCACTGTGTATTCTCTTATCATCAGAATTGCTGCCAATAAGTTAAGTCAAAAAATTTTTACCCTTTAGAACACTACACCCAGCTGTAAACCAGGAATGGTTACAGTAAGGAATATGGAAATATGCATTTACTAACCACTAGAAGTGACAGGCCAGACTCTCTGTACTCCAGATAAAACCATGATGTTGCCTTTACTTAAACCAACAAAGTATCTTTTTTTTTTGACTAATCTTTTCTAGCTGTTATAGGGAGGCTGATGCCACCTCATTTGTTTATTTTTCTGTTAATTTAGTGTGCCCATTTAAAAATCCATTTGCTTGCTGTTTATGCTTCTTCTGCTTCAAACTACAAATATTCATATGATATTAAACTTGATGCATGGAACCAATGCCAATGCATGTTATCATAGTAGGCAGTCAGACTAATTTCAAATGAATACAGCTCAGGGAGGATTGAGGGAATTTACTTGTGTTTGAGAAGTGTCTGGCTGGCTTTGGGTCCAGTAAGAAAACAATGCTTAAGTGTAATTTCAGACATACATTTATAAAGTCATCTGGATACCCCTGCCTTTTTCAAATTGCAGCTCATTCATAAAAAATGAGGAAGTATATACTAAAAAAAAAAATCAAGAAGTCCTCATTTGGTATCTAATTCTTGTGCTCTGTAACAGTTTCCCTCATCAATCTGTATAAATTTCTAGCAGCAACTGCCTCTTATGCATGATAAGAACTACAGGAATTGTCTGAAAACTTAACTTCTCTCTCAAAATCTTTGCCATTATGCCTACTAAAACCAGGCAAAAGTCAGACTGCTTGTACACAGAAAGCACTTGTCAACAAACCAGTTGGTATAGTCACCTGATTCTTCATGCATCTGCCTCTGTACACCGTCTCTGAAATGTTAATTTCTTTGAGACAAGAGTAATATTTCTGCCCCAGATTTGGAGACACTCTGGTCTAATATGGTTTCTAAACAGTACAGAGAATAATGCCATAATAATAACAATAATTTACATTGTTAGCCCAACTTCAGAGCCGATAAGTCCTGTTATAAATTAATGTTCCAAGCCAGACAGAGAGGAGTATAAATTACTGAACAGCAAACTGAGCAGTACTGTAAGCTGAGATCTGTGTAAGTAGGAGAAAATAACTACCACTACAAGTCAGATAAAACTATTCTGAAGAAATGCATAAAAATACTGAGGAATTTTTCAGTCATTACTGCTTATGAAATATATGCCAGGAATAAGAAGTTGTGATCACAAAAAGAAAGCTGAGAAGAGCCATTATCATGGAGTTCCCCACCCAGCAAGGGAGATAATACAAGAACGAGAAACAGAAAAGACTGTGAAAAGGAAAAACAGTATGAAAATATGCTATTTGTGGTGCTGTGGGATCACTTAATACCAGTATCGCAAATGCACTGCTTATTATATATCTCAGAGGATTTATCAGAAACAGTACAGGCAAATGGCTTCAAAAGACAGAGGATAATCATCATGTTATTACCACAACCTTGGCACCTTGACCTACCACATTCTCTTGTATCGTCTGTATCTCCTGTATCCTGGCTTTCTGCATGCGTGTTGGAGATTCCAGGGAAAAGAGGGAAGCGATGTCATATATCTCCACTTACATGCACATATACACCAGGAAATATACTAATGTTAGAACTGCTGCTCTGTGACATGGAGTCATCCAGGAGATCACCCACAGGTCTCCTTTCTGTTCCTTCAACATCAGCAGGAAGGAGAGAGACATTCGCCTTTTCAAGCTGCTTTCTTTGCTCAAATGTTTCTCCTCCCAGGAGAAAGACACAGGCCTAATCTCAAGAGTTTCACGAGCTGTGTTCAACACGCAAACTGCGAGGCCATGTTAGACCGGTTTAATCAAATGTCAGAGAGATTCTTTATAAAGTCCAAACCTAACTGAAGAAAGGGGTTTCATAGAAATTTTCAAATGAAAGTCTTGTTAAATATTAAAACATAATGTGTCAAAATATTTCAATAAAAGCAATTAACACTTTAGATACTGACAGATTTTCTTTGTTGCTGAATAATGAAATGAAAAAGCATGTTTGCTGCATTGGTTATGAATGTCACAATAAATGAAATGGTTTGACAGATTCTATTCAGGTTTCATTGAGTGTGAGATTATCAGTCATTTAATAAAAGACATAATTTTAAGTTTTGTAGGTGGAAAAACTATAGTCTTAGTACAAATTAACAATAAAACTTGCATAAAAAGCAGTCAGCATTTGTCTTGAGGGAGAACTGAATAAAACCTGAAGCAATGCTGCAAAGTAAATACATAGATACCAGTAAGACTTGTATTAATACATTCTTGTAACAATATTTGCATTGCACACACATATATTTCATTTTTGTTTTGGCCAATTAGATTATGTTGAAACATGTCGGACAGTGCAATCAGGAAATTGAAATCAATTCCCAATGTCAAACAACGACAGGACAAATAAAACCAAAAAAGGACATAGCCTGATACAGAAAGATTTAGATTACTGAATGGATAATACCTCAGAGTTCTGGTATGTAACTTTCACACATGAAATGAATATATTTTTCAGAGACTATCAACATTTAATATTAACAGCGGAAATAATAATGAAAATTCTCAATATACAGAGTTTGTACTACCAGTCTTGAGTATTTTTTACCCCAGGAAAGAGAGATGACTTCATGGATGTTACATTTCAGCTTCAGTTTCCAGTGCCCAGTCTTTAATTATTTTCCTAAATTAAAATCCATTTTATCTGGGGTGGGGTGGCGGGGGAGAAGTTATTTTTTGTTTTAAAGGTAAGCCAGTAATTTTAGTCACTGTACCACCACAGTGCAACAAGATCATACTGCTGTCAGTGGGGGCTCTCAATCTTTCTATCAAAACTGTTTCACTTTGCGTGGACAAAACATGTTTGAAATTCATATACAAGGTAAGAACCCTAGTCAACTTTCTTCTTATTCTCAAACTCTAACTGTCAGAGCAAAGCCATATTTCAAAATGCTAGGGGAAGGAAGGGGAAAAAGAAAAATACATAGATGATAGATAGATAGATAGATAGATAGATAGATAGGTAGATAGATAGATAGATAGATAGATAGATAGATAGATAGATAGATAGATAGATAGATAGATAGATAATGTGAAGGAACATTCACAATGGAATTTATGATTTTTCCCCAATACTTGTTATACAGACCTCTCCTAAGGGCTAAAAGAACAGAATTGCCCTCAGACTGAAAAGGAAATTGGATTCAGGTCTCTTTCATCTTCCGTGAGTACCTTAATTCAATGCTTAAAAAATCAACACCTCTTTCAGAGTTGCGTAATTCCAGAGTTATCCATATTTCTATGCCAAAGTTATTTTTAATGACCAGTTTCTATTCAAATAGAGTACAGCAATCAAGACCACAGGTTTGGAAATGTTAATGTTTTTTTGCGGATTCACTTGGTTGAATCAGAATCTGGAAACAGATTATACAACACAAAAAAACATATTGATTCTGATAACACTTCATCATTCTAATTTATAAATGCCACAGTGAAACTGTGTCTTGCAGGCAAGAACACTGGGGAAATGGATTTTTTTTATTTTTTTTTTTTTAAGAACTATGAATACTTTGAGGATGCCTGTAACAAGATAGCCCACACATAAAAATAGCTGGTAAAAAAGCACCGGTGTCCAGCACAGCAAAAATCCTTCAAACAAGACAGAGCTGGACAGAACACATCTACAGATTGGGCAGAATCCTGCCCTCAATATTATTATGCCATTATATGTAACATTGTATTGTGTCATATTATTATACCCTTGTGTGCTGATTTGACTGAAAATTGGTTGATTTTCTTCATGCAGTTAGAAATCTTCCTTTTTCATAGCTAGCACAGTCATTATTTGGACTTAGTCTGAGAAACAAGAGATAACACTCCAGCACAGATTTAATGTTTTTAATTGCTCTGGTCTGAGAGCCAAGGACATTCTGAGCACTCTGCCCACAGGTGTGAGGCATCAAGGAAGTGGGGCATGGGTGGGCAGAGCTTGACTGACATCCAGACTGATCAATAAGAATATTCCATCCCATTAGCGTAATGCTAATTATTTAAGTGGTCAGGGCTTTCCAGTTTGCTCTCTCGCTCGCTCTCCGGGGTGCAGCCAGGGGAGTTCTGTGCAGGACATTTAGTTCAGTTTTTTGCCTTTTTGCAGAGGCCTCTGAGGCTTTCTGCCTTTTTCCTCTCTTTTCTCTGGGATTGGCTTTGGGACCAGGTGCTGTTTTCCCAGGACTGCTCAGCCTGTTCATGAGGAACTGCCTTAAGTATCTTTTTTTTCTATTTTATATATATATTTACTAGTAGTTTACCAACGAGGCCTTAGAAGTTCTGGAACCCTACCAGGAGCCATCACTGTAGAGGCTGCCATCGCCTTCTGAAGACCAGCAGCAGACAGGTAATAATGCACAATTTCCCTGGTCAAAATTGTCCTGATGTAACTGTTGCTTCTCAACAGATAGGAAGGACCACAACTCTCCAGCCTGCTCCAAGCGGCAACAAAAGCAACAGCCTCCAGCAGGGTCACATAATGCATCAGGCTACTGCCTCTGCAACATCTTTTCTCCAGAAATAGCCCACATGCTTGTGCTGAGATGTGCTCCAAAGTTACAGCAGTAGTGTATTCGTGATGTGCAAAATTCAGCAGCAGCATGCTGGGTCTCCATTAGCATGCAGGTCCACCAACCCAAGCCAGGTGGGCAGCCTATGGGCCACTGTCATGGTGTAGCCTGTGGTATATCTTTGGGGCAGGGGACGGGCATACTGGAAGTAGGTGACAAATGGACTCAAGGATTTTGATCTTCAGATTGCTCCTGAGCACAGTACGGCAGCAGCATAGCTACCTGGACAATAATTCACCTTAAAGCTGAATATACTTACTTTGCATTCATCTTTGCCTGAAAAAGGAGCAGTCTACATCAGCCAAGACTTTGTAAATATCTCTTTTAAAAAAACAGAATTATAATTCCAAATCTATCTTGTGAATGTTAGAAATACTACAAAACTGTAGCAGAAAGCATATACCATTTTTAAAGGAGGCCGAACAGACTAAAGAGTTAATTTTTTAAGAGTCTTACAAAACTTCACTAAAACACAAAACTGTACTCATATAATCCACACACTTTTTCGATATTCCTCTTTTCCCAGTGGTATTTTGCGTTTATCATATTACAGAATGTTTTAGCACAAAAGAGAGGCAGGGGTCAGATACACATAAAGCATCAAATAATAACCATCATCTTATTATTTTCATTTGGTGACATTAATTTCAAGTCCACTAAATTGCACGTGGAAAGCCAAAAACTCATAGATCGCTTAAATTGTTGACCCATGTTACTTTAGACACTTTTTACTGTTATTACTCTATAATGTGAAACCCCTCAGGAGCAGAAAAAACTGATAGATGTAATGAAAAAGACTATTCAGTCAACCACATCATATTATTAAGTAGCAGGAAAATTTAGCATGTACAGTTTAATCTTTTCCAGTGTTTTAAAACCCAGATGAATTTCAAGACAAACTAAGCTAGTAAGCTGTACTCTGTACACCAAACTTCTTCACTGGAGTGGGAAGATGAGGAAAAGTGTACAGAAAAAACAATTGATACTCCAGATCAAATAAGTACATAAAAGCCCAGGAAGGAGTCTGTTACATATTGACATGCCAAGTGATTTTTGCAGTTAGAAGTTCATCACTTCTAGCTGCTGAATCTGGATTTCTGTGGAGGCCTAAATAGAATTTAGACGTAGAAATTTACAAATGGAAACATAATATTATTTCTGAAAGCAGAGACATCTGAGTTTCGCTGAACTATGCTAATTCTGAAAATTTCCGCTCCGTATCCTTCTGTGCTTTTAAATCTACAGCTATTATCCAGAGAGAGCAAGCACTGGTAGAAGGTAATGAAATACAGAGAGAAGAAAGAAAAAAAAAAATAGAGAAATACAATAGCAGTGCCACTAAACTTAGTAACTAAACCCTGATCAGAGGATCACAGCCAGCCCTTGCATTCATAAAGCCCCTTCTGCTATTGTACAAAATTGTATCTTACAGACACAGTGCTTGCTATTATTTACAAATACCATACATTAGGAGCTGACATACTGCAGTCAGTTCTGATTCCAAATAATATAAAAATAAAAGAACCTAGATACAAGCTTATGTTAATAACAAATACCAGGTCTTAGGGTGCTTCCACCACGCTTTTTAAGCATGTTTGTTTTCACATATGGTTGAACAATTATTTGCAGCACAAACTGTTGTTTTCCATTATCAAGGATTTTGTTTTCCCAAACTGTTCCTGGTCATTACAGGAATAAATTTTGTGGTCTGGGAGAGCTAACACAGCAGCCTTCAGGTCCACAATGAGAACAGCTTGCTTTCCTTTTTCTGTGCAGTGGCACTGCTCAAAAAACAGGGCAACTACCAGCAGCCTGAGACATCTTTATAATGCTCTTATTTTGAATAACTATGAACTTGCTAACCCAATATTATGTGTGCAAAGCTTTACATCCCTTTTGATCCCTTCTGTCTGTGTTCCCCACTCCCCTGTCTTCTACATCAGTCGTGGGTGATTACAGGATATGGGTTACAGAGGTTTGCAGATAGTATTAGGCTGTGTCAAGTGGAGATCTGAGGGAATCTCTAGCACACGAAAAGCCTCCTGGGACTAAGCCATGAACCTTTTTACTGGAGAAGCTACATTATAAATCTTCAGAGATATAGGAAGATTAATAGTTTAATTATACTATTAGCATGGTACATTTTTTAACCTTGCTCACATACATCCAGACATGGACTTACACAGAAATAAGGTAGAGAAGAAAAATAAGAACACAATCATTAAAACCAGAGCGCTCTAGTGTATCAGCTCACACAAAAAGACTTCTAAAGTATCCGAGACCAGGACGCAGTGAAGTCATTCCATCTGCACCTGTCTACTCCACCTTAAGTTTAATGAAAAAAATATAATTAAATTCTTGAATTAATAACATGTTTCTCAAGACTTCTTTATTACATTCACAGCGCCTCAGAAGTGGTCCAGATTATTTCTTGAATGTCAAATATGAATTGTACAGACACATACTCCACCTTAAACACAACAGCCAGTGGGGAAAGTGGCACAGGAAAAGAAAAAAAAAGATAGTTGCTACTTGTGGTTTTTAGACATTAGATCTCCTAATAAAAGAGAATTAACAAAATCAAATATTCTGGTAATTAGCTTCTAAATATAAATACAGACTACTATCAGGGCATCACAAAATTAATCCATGCACAGATCAGCAGTGACGCTTTATGACAAAGAAAAAGTAATAAATACTATAAATACCATATTTATATGACCAGAATTCATTTGGCTCAGAAATCCACACACACATAGAAAAAATTGCCAACCTCAAAGTCACCTAATTTTCAACTTGCCAAATATTATGCAATTGTTCTTTAATATTAAAAAATACATATTATTAACATTTAAAACTACTCTACAAAATCACTGTAACACTATTCATTTGTGATATGGTTTAACAGTCATTTCAAGGTGCATACTTAATATAATGTAGTCATAGAAATATTAAGAATATTAACTTCAATGTGTACATGTGTGTGTTTCAAAACTGAAAAGTTTGCTACTTAGCTACTGGCTTTTCCCCATCAGGTAGAAGTGGTTTTGCTTTTGGTGAACAGTTGATTTCTAAAACTGGATTTTTCCTAGGAAAACACATTTACAGAGATAATAATCTCATTAATATCTGAATGAGTTCTATTGTCAGAAGGTGGCATAAAATCTCAGAAGTAATGATATGACAGATTATGCAAATAAAACAATAGTTCTATCTTCCCACATATTTACATTAAAGAATTAGTTGTATATCCTATCAGTTTCACCTACAACAATACAGAAAACATTTAATACAATCATATCTGTATGTGTGCTGTGTTGTAATTCCAATTTTTCAGCTGGTGGTGCTATTTGTGCTTGTCAGATGTGGTCAGCAATTGCCTTACATTTTAAAAATGGTTGAAATGGTGATATATCTCTGGAGTGTGATTTGGATCTCAAGCAGAAATGCCAATAAACATTGGAACTAAAAGCACCTGAGCATTGTGCCCAAGAGTTCGCCCACAACAAATAAATTGAAATCAGAACTCCATCCAGGTCTGGAGACTGTAACCCATTGTTCTTCACCTTGGGAACAGGGAAACACTGGACAACTTGGCTTCACATTCTGCTTTATCTTTCTTTTTATACACATAAAATATCATACATTCAAATTGACTTTTAAATTCTCAAGGTCAGCTTAATCCAAATTGCTCACTGGCATTTCCCAATTGTCAGAGATAATTGCAGGTATAAATACATAACCACAATTCTTTTGGGTTTGATATATTTTAAATCGCTATCTCATCCAGAGCTGAGCATTTTCCAAGTGAGAACTCAAAGTATTTGCAGATCATGTTGTTTACAAAGGCATAAAAATTGTCCACTGCTATATCATGTGCTAGCATTAGTAACCAAATAAGCATAGTTGTAAAATTGTCAACATAATGCTCACAGCTGGCTGACAGCAGCTACTGATAATTTATCACATGATGTTGCTGTTAGCTATTGAAAGCAAGGAAACAGGTTTCACCAAACATGATAATACATGAATGTGAAAAACAGTAAAATTTAACAAGCATTGTGAAATACACAGTAAATCCCTGCAAGCCACAACTTGCAGCCAAATTACGGTAAGAGCAATGGAGCCATTTCTGAAGTACAGCGTACTTATGTATGTCAGTCTGAATAATGATAACAGATTCTTGGTCTGATATACTTACTAAGATTGTATAATGGCTGATGAACATCACCAGCACACCCATCAGCTTGTCTGCAGGCCTATATGTGAGATGGTACTAGCAGCAGGCAGAGGTTACAACAATGCAGGGATAATTACACCATGACAGACAGCAAAGGTTCAAATTAAACTGAGGAGAAGCTGACAGAGTGGAGTGGCTAGCCTTCACTATCGACATCCCTATCTTGGTGTCTACACCCAGATTTGCAAAGCCTAATTCATTTCATGCATGAAAGCTGCTCACGAGAGTTGGTAATCTGTTTTATTTCTCATCTCCTCAACCTGATCTTTCAGGGTCTGCTGTTGTTATACTTCACTGCACACAGTTAATATGGCACCCTTGTGCTGTAACATAAATTTGAAGACTTCCTTGGCCTGGCCCATGATTCCTACACTTGGGGACATGCAAACAATATTTCTGGAGGTGCTAACCAACAGCAGTGTTATAAATACTGATTTAGTCTCTTGCTTTAATTTAAGGGCTAAAGAGTTAGCTTTGAAGAAATATCTCCTTTTTTCTCACTTTGTCAGCTTTGTAGCTGTCGCCTTCCCCAAGTGCAGATCTGATCCTTGAGGCTAGTAGCTGCATGGCCACAGCAAAACAGAACAGTAAATCTCTAAACCCTCTACTTGTAGAGAAAGAATGAAGGAAGAAATTGCTCTGAATTATGTTACTGGCTTGAGTTCAGCTGCCAAGAACAAACTGGGAAGGTGTCCATTTTACAGAGAGTAAAGGAAATTAAAGCAGAAAACAGCAGACCTGTAAAGCTGGGAAGAAAATAATATATATGCTGTACTAATCTGAATTGAAGAGTTGTCCACAGGTGTATATAGGCACACCAGCTGAAGAGAAATCACATTAAAATTTAGTCATTGAAATTGAAGTCCAAGTAGTAAATGAGGCCAAAAGATGTTACCTGAAGAGAGATATTAATGGCTCAGCCTGTCTCAGTCACTGTTTGACAACTTTGTTTACATACAGCTTCCTGCAGCACTTTCCACTTTAAACTCAGTGTTTAATGAGTAGACGTGTCAGAAAAATTGATTAATTCTTCTGAAAATATTGAGTTAATCTGCTACTTTAAATCTACAGCAATATTGATGACAAACATGGAAATTTTCTCAGGTGAACACGTGATTGGCAGAACTGGAGTTACTGTAAACTGGTGAAACTCTACTGAAGCTGTTGAAACTAAAATGACTCAAGACCATCCAGAAAGCTGGTCTTTCATCCCCCACGTGATGCTTGCAACCAGGCCTGGACAACAGGTATACTGTGTTACCTGCACAGGGTGTAATCCTGTCTCCTGGTAGAACTGGACAGAAAATGGAAGGTTTACAAAAGGGTTTTCAGCCTATTCTCAGGTTCTGAATGTCAGAAAACACTGATTTCTGACATATACACGGTCACAAAATCTGGCTATTAGTAGACTGTATCTTCTTTCCCTCTGAAAAGTACCTTATGAATTCCAGCATTACAGAACACTATGTTGGTCCCCCACTATATAATTTTTTAAACATAAGAAGTCCTGGTGCTAGTACGGATGTACCACTAGTTTATTCCAGCAGCGTGTTCGAGATGCCAGACTCCAGTGCGTCTGATTTGCAGGCAGTGATCTAGTTGTTCTTCTCCCTCTACCTTTTCTGATGACATACACAGATTGCAGTGAATAACTTACCGTATATACCTTGTTCTAGCAAGGGTTTTACATTTTCCAGTAACTAGAGGCTGCAAACATACAAATACTTTTTTAAACAAACAGCAATATTGCTTCTGACTAAAATTGAAAGGGTACATGTGCAAATGTGGATAGCTCTTACTTCAGGCAATACCAAAGCTAGGCTTATTATTCATTTCCCATTAAAAATAAAACCATAAATAATGCAATACCACAGTTTTGTTCAGAATAGCTTTAAATAATGTGAAATGACAAAGAAGAATATGTATCTCATTGCATATGTTATCATGACAAGGTAAACAGTGTATCGCCGTGGCTAAAATCAGTGATTGGCTGTTTCATTTTAACTTTGGGGCAGAGGAAACTTTCCTGCTCATTTTTAAAGCTATTGCTCCTGAAAGACAAAAATGGACATTTAACATTTGTTATCAATTGCATAGAAGAGCACTGTCTAAGCTCTCAGGTCATCAGAGGCAACCACACTTTCTGACTTAGAATATTGCCAAGGTCATCAAATAGCAGGACACCTATAGATAAAACATTAATTTAAAATAAAGGGAAGAATAATTATTGTATTTAGTATCTATAATTTACAATTATATTTAGTATCTAGAATTATTTGTATTTAGAGGGCACATTTTCTTTGTACCTGTGTAAATATATACATACATAAAATATATGTATATATGTATATACATATATATATAAAATACATATATATATTTATGTATGTGTCACTAGACACCTGATTTTAAGCGAAAACTCATCTCTTTTCCAGCACAGATATAATTCAGTGCAATGCTTCGCTATAAATTCTTTCTTATCCCAAAGTTATCAGAGGATGCTAATATTTTCCATCTCAAAATAAATCTGGTGAATGAACTTCTAGCTTTGCATTTCACAACTTTCATATTGCCAGAGCAATTATTACAGCTTTGTGCTAATCATGAATATTCCAGGTGAAAAATTTTCATTTCACTGAAGACTTCTGGTGACATAGCAAAATGCAAGGCAGCCACTTCATCAGAGTACATCTCTGCAATTCCATCCACTCAAGCTGTCAATTAAAACCTTGTTTTACTGCATAACTGACACCAAATTCATAGCAAAAGAGCTGTCTGACTTCAGAGTCATTGTATTAAAAAAATTACTGGGCAACACCTTAACAAAAGAAACGTTCTAGTACATGTATATTATCATCTTCAGTATGAAATTGCATAATACTGCCACAAAGGTGCTGACAAGATCTTGGTCACAATAATAAAAACCCAAGAGCTGCTGGCTGCTTAGTTTAGACGTGATTGTAGTGCTTGATAGACATGATTCTAGTGTTTGATAAACATGATGGTGTTTAAATATAACTTGAAAACCCACATTCAATATCTGACTTCCTCACAAGAAACAAACAAGCTGGGAAATTATTAGACAAATCCTGCCCTAAATTATACAAACCTCTTGTGTGACATCTCTCTGGATGAGGAATGCCTTGATAAGCAACAGCTTTGCTCTTGGTTTAACACTTGGGTTGAATGTGCAGTGAGCTGTTTGCAGTTTTGTGAGGTTAAAAATCTCCCCGGACACCTTGTTGTGAATGCCAATTATTTTGTCCCTTCAGATTTGTCTTCCCCAGACGATTTCAGAAAAGTGTTGACCAGGAATAAGGAATTAGTCAAATATATCTAATTTTTACCTGGTTTATCTCATACAAATACACTGCAAGTATTCTTTTCCTCCCCCTCAAAAATCATATATTAATTAAGTAATTATAAAGTAAACCACAAAATCAAACGTAGATTTTAAAACACCAGTTTAAACTTATCTCCCACATAACTTTTTTTTTTTTTTTTTTTACATAAGAATTTGTATAATATTCAGAAAAAAATGTGGGACTTTGTCTCTTAAAAATTATAAAAATAATCTTAAAGTTAGGGTATTAATATATGGACACTTTTCATTTTCTGGCCAATTTTTGTAACGAAATACCAGCTTTTTCCAGGTAGATCTAACCCTACATCACAGAAATAGACTGTTAAAGGTCATCTTGTAGAATGTAGTTATACAGTAGTGGTTTAGCAAAAAGAATAATTTACGGTCTATATATTACCAATACATCCAACTCTATTGAGTCGCGTATTCCAATGAGTTGCAAAGGAAGCAAACTCATATGAGCATGTATCCCATTTTTAATCTGTCCACCTTAACATTTTTGAAAACTTCTTGTGTTTGCAAAGACAACCAGCTTAGTACTTTCCTAAATAAACTACCTTCCTTATTGAATAAAAAGAAACCAAGTAATGTTGCATATGTTTTCAAAAATACACTTAAAATTCTGAAAAATAACACATCCCAAAATAATTATTTTCATTGAGACCCTAATTAAACAGTCTTTAACAGGTTTTATGAAAGTTTGCTGCATCTTATTATAGCTCATTAGTAAGATTTTGTGCAAGTAACTTAAGCTCATTAATGATCAGTGATGAAGACATAAATACGCACGAAGAATCAGTTGTTTGGAGCGTGCATCTACACCAAACTGAGAGTATGCTGCAAAAATACACTTCCAAAAAATTACTCTTGGGGGGGCGGGGGAAAACTAAAATTAACCTAATGTATGAAAATACAAAAGAGACAATTTGGCAAATTTGTCATTGTGCTACTCTGGTGAAAGTGCTCTGGTAAAAGTCCAGTCAGCAGAGAAAAAGATTCACTAAAAACAGCAAGATTTTCCTCTAAATTATGATGAGGAACATCCAGATTCTTTACTCATTTCAGGTCCTATGCTAAAGGTTTTACTCTAAAACATAAACACCATACAGCCACAGAAGGATGATAACTATGAAATTATCTTGAGGAAATAGGAAAATTACTTTCATTTCAAGTCAATAAATTTATTATGCGAGATGGATTTTACATGTGCCTAATAGTAGAGATTATAACGCTAAACTAAATACACATGAACAAAGAAGTCTTTCAGGATGCAAAGTCAGGAGAAAATCCAGTCGATCAAACCTCTATTTTAAAAAGGAGAAAGAGTTTCTGTAACATAATCCACTGGTGTTTCGTAGTAAGAAGCCCAAATCAGTGCAAAAGGCGCCTTTAAAATGTATGAACATCTGGACCTTGCTAATTGAAAACAATGTTACATAAACAAGAAAGAAAGCTTTTCCTTCTCTGTCTCATATGTCTTTACTAAAGAGAAATCAATTTTCTTGACACAAGTACATTGACGTAATTAATAAAAGGTTTAGCTGGCATATTTCTCCATATGTGTAACTTGGAACTGGTACAGTTTCACAACAATTAAACAATGAAAGCTACTTTCTGCCAGGATTGTAGTGTGTTGGCAAGCTCTAGGGTACTCTGCGGAGTCCCTTTGCTTAATCTCTGTATAATTGTGAGCCAAAAATTCATAGTGTTTCTTCCGAGCTATGCCAGCAGAGCTCACAATATCCAGCAAAGAACTAGGCAGTATCTTGATCTCACTTCCGAGGCATTGAAACCTGTGGGTAGGGACAGAAATCATCCTACGGTGAATTTCTCATATGATTTAGAAAAATATTAAAGCTAGTTTATGAACTGCAACAAAACACTACAATTGCCGCAGGTAGATTCAAAGTCCACTACATACGTACTATGGTTATATCAAGATAGCAGGCTGCCTTCTACAGAGAGAACAGTTCCTCACTCTCCCTACCCCGTTGCAGAAATTCACTCTTTTTTAGCAGTCAGTTCTCCATCTACCTTCTTGACAACGAGCAGTTACTACTTTTCCATTCCCACCTTCAGCGTGTGCAGCCACTATGCCCTCATCATCCCATACACTCAGTTAATTATAGAATATTATTGTGATGATCATTAGCTGAGGTAGGAAAACAAAGAAAAACTTGAACAGTACAATAGATGAAGCAGGCACTGGGCAGGTCATTATCAGTGAATATTCCATGACTGAATTCTGTACAGACTCTAACAAATAGCAATCAGCCTACCAATGATCACCACCTACCCACCACCATAAAAGTTCTGGAAAAAAAAAAAAATCCAGTACTCTTGAATTCATTGAAAACACTGTCTTGTGCCCTTAGGTCACTATGTAACTGTGAAAACTGAATTCATTTTTCCAGCATCTCCCTTTCTTATCTCCTTCAGATTGACACACGAACTTCTCAGTATCTTGCTTCAAGGGTAGCTCCCCAGAGTTGGGACCTACGACATTCAAGGCAGCTAGGCACAAGCCACAGGGAGACCTCAGTTTTGGGGATAGTGGATTTTAGGTAAATCCATAACACAAATAGTGAGAACTCACTTCTGAAACTTGCAAATCCAATAGTTTCTGTCAGTCACAGAATGAGCCAATAGCAAAAATGCTGCTGTATTATTAAAAACAATGATCAGCTCTTAGCTTTGGGAATCCTAATAAGGTGTTAACAGCACTGTAGTCATGGAAACAGAGTGTTGTTATTACTTGAAGACATTAATCTGCCTTAGTTTTAAACGAGAATAAATATCTATTTCAAGGCATTTATATAACTTCTCAAGAACAACAAATAACTCAGGTCCAACAGAACATGCCAACAAGGCAGTCAGCTAAGCATGAGTCAAATATCTACTAGTCTTATTTGTATTGTGTGACATTCCTGACAACATATAAGCTGCCAAAAATGTATTGTACTTTGCGCCACCCACATTTCCACGTGTAGACAACTGTGATGCAACCAGAAGCTAACATCATGCTGAAGACAAGGTCAAATGCAATAAATGTCTAGAGGTTTTCTCTGACAAGCAAATTAAGCAAACTCGCACCAGCTTTTTAAGTTCTCAAATAGGAAAAAGCATACTCATGGTTAGAAAAAGTTTTCTCTACTGTGAATCAAGAAACAGAATAACATCTATCAACAAAATTAAACCTGGTGCCTCACTGAAGTCGATAAAATTCTGTTTAAGCACACTCGCATTGATTTTGATACTGTTATTTATGTAGAATCAATACCAAGCATAGAGAAATATGTTTCAGACAATAGGATTTTAAAACAAAGGGTGTCTTCTTCTAGATCATGATTCAGATAGAACTTGATAATAAACTTTTTTCTAAGTAATGGAAGCTGAAACACATTTTAATTTTCATTATATCCTAAGAATTTGAGTATCTTTTACTGAGATACTTACACAAGGGCTACAGCGTGTAGAAAGATGCAGTTTCATAGTTGCCACTCAAAAGAAAATGCTGTGCAATTCACATCTCAGCATGTATTCTGGATCATCTGTTGGCACCCAAAGGAGCCCTTTGTAGCCTCGACAGCATCTCCCTACCCCTCCTTCCACTACAACTTAGCTCTGCTTCACTGACAATGGCTGGAGGAGGGAGAGGGAAGAGGAAAGAAGAGCTCCATATCCACTGTCCAATCTCAGCCCCTTTACTCCACGACGTTGCCAAGGGTTGGCTCAGCAGCTGTAGGACCTTCCTAAACGCAAATGCTGAGACTCTGGACAGACTGTGTTGCAGACTAGAGAGCTAAATAACCTCCTTCATCTGGAGAGGGGCAATGAAACAAACAATTCCACTGCACGTTGTTTTTCTAGTGCCCAGGCTAACTTTCAGAGGAACAGACAAAAAAATTGCTAGAAAAGCATTAGAATGGTAGAAAATGGGAGGAAAATATATTTGCCTGAGACTTCATACTTTTCTTCTTTGGTTCTGTTTTGTTTAATCTTACATATTGTAATTTTGTTTTCCTTATCTAATACTGTTACTGCAAAGATGAGCCTACAGTAAAGTAAATTACCTCTAGTGCTTTCTTGTATTAGATAAGAAAGTTCTAACAACTGTACTTCATCAGAATAAAGACCAGTGTAGCCTCTCCCTTTATAAAGTGAATGGCTAAAGAAGCTTACTTAAACAGAACAAGCTTATTTCTCCCCGGCTCTAGTCCTTTGAAGTTTACAGACTTCCTGAGCCAAAACTCATGTAGCATTGTCTTTAACAGCTCTCAATGGACTGATCTTCCAATCAATAAAAATAAGGGTTTGTTTCTTTTGTAAATCAGCATAACAAAGCATCCTCATCTTGCAGAATACCTGGAAAACTTACACACCATCCTAGGGCTTTTTTAAACCTACATTTCTCTTCCACTTTTTTTTTTTATAATTTCTGCTGAACAGTTTAATTTTGCATCTGTATAAACACTGAGCCACCAGCAACATGTGATAAAAAAAGAAGAGCTGCAAATTCAGTGCCAACCTATGACATTGTGGTGGGCTGTGCCCAGCTAGCAGCCATGCACCCACACAGCCTCTTAGTCACTCCCCACAAGCAGGAAAAGGAGAAAGTAGGAAGAATAGGAGCAAAAACATCATGGATTTTACCATCACAGGCAAAACAGGCTCAACATTGGGAATTTAATTTAATTTAAAACATTTAATTACTGAATTGGGTATTGAGAAATAAAAAAAGGCATTTAAACACCCATGGAAGACACCTTTCCTCCACCTTTACCAGACTCAGCTTGACTCGAGACACCTTCCTCCCCCATTCCCAGTCTCCACATCCCTGGTTATCACTGCAGATTATGGTCAGTCCCTTCAGCAAGGTGATGGGCAGTGCTGCTCCTTGTTTCTCAGTCTTTTCTCATGCTACTTCTTCCTTCTTACTCATTTCCTTTTCTCCAATATGAGTCCTCCACAGGCTGCAGCCCCTTTGGGTGTGCCTGCTCCACCATGGCATGCCTTCCTCTCCTCTGGTCTTGCTGTTCCTTTCTCTCGGTGTTTATCACCATTTCTTCAATGTGTTTTCACAGAGGTACCACATACTTGGCTGATGGGTTCAGCTGTGTCCTATGGTGGGTCTGCTGAGGGGCCAGATGGAATCATCTGTGTCAGAAACACGATGTCCTTGAAGAAGGACAAAAATAAGCACCAAACTTTTTCAATTAGTGAATCAACTGGCCACACAGGAATATAGGTGGCATTATAGTCACAATGGACTATAAGTCTATTTGATTTATAAAAAAAAGAACCATATTTTCAGTGATTTCTCTTCATATTCTATAGCAACTTTTAATGACATACTTTACTTGAAATCACAGAGTGGTTGAAGTTGGAAAAGACCTCTGGAGAACATGTGGTCCAACTCACCTACTCAAGAAGGGTCACTCAAGCAGGTTGTCCAGGAGTGTGTCCAGACAAGGATGGAGACTCCACAGCCTCTGTGGGCAACCTGTGAGAGGGCTCAATCTTCCAGATTATTCAGGGATATTGTTTTTTTTGTTCTCCATGAAAACCCTAGAATTTTACTTACATTACCTCTTCCAAAAATTCTAGAATGTATTAATTAAGCACTCATGATAAATTTCTACTTGTCATATCTGCAATAGCAACAAATTTCAGCTCCACAGTTTGGAGCCTGCCATTCCACAAGCCAACAATAAGCCTGTATTTCTACCCACTTGCTTTTCCCTCAGTTCTCATTCCAGCAAATGATCTGAAAGGACACACTTCTGTTAGGTGCTTTGTACAGCGCATCTGTTTATCAAGTCTATTTGAAGTGCCCTGACCTCTACAAAGAATGCATTAGTCTTTCTAGGAACTGTATTTTGTTTTTTAACATTAAACTGAAAATTACATAATAACAAAACAAAAACATGGATGAACGATCCATTTTCTAACATTTGTAAGATTCTGAAGAGGGTTAGGTGCAATCACAGAGTCACAGAATGTTAGGGATTGGAAGGGACCTCGAAAGATCATCTAGTCCAATCCCCCTGCCGGAGCAGGAACACCTAGGTGAGGTTACACAGGAAGGCGTCCAGACGGGTTTTGAATGTCTCCAGAGAAGGAGAATCCACAACCTCCCTGGGCAGCCTGTTCCAGTGTTCCGTCACCCTCACTGAGAAGAAGTTTCTTCTCAAATTTAAGTGGAACCTCTTGTGTTCCAGCTTGAACCCATTACCCCTTGTCTTACTGTTGGTTGACACCGAGAAGAGCCTGGCTCCATCCTCGTCACACCCACCCTTTGTATATTTATAAACATTGATAAGGTCACCCCTCAGTCTCCTCTTCTCCAAGCTAAAGAGACCCAGCTCCCTCAGCCTTTCCTCATAAGGGAGATGCTCCACTCCCTTAATCATCTTTGTGGCTCTGCACTGGACTCTCTCCAGCAGTTCCCTGTCCTTCTTGAACTGAGGGGCCCAGAACTGGACACAATATTCCAGATGAGGTCTCACCAGGGCAGAGTAGAGGGGAAGGAGAACCTCTCTTGACCTACTAACCACCCCCCTTCTAATACACCCCAGGTACCATTGGCCTTCTTGGCCACAAGGGCACAGTGCTGGCTCATGGTCATCCTGCTGTCCACCAGGACCCCCAGGTCCCTTTCCCCTACACTGCTCTCTAATAGGTCATTCCCCAACCTGTACTGGAACCTGGGGTTGTTCCTGCCCAGATGCAAGACTCTACATTTTCCCTTGTTATATTTCATTAAATTTTTCCCCGCCCAACTCTCCAGCCTGTCCAGATCTCGCTGGATGGCAGCACAGCCCTCTGCCGTGTCAGCCACTCCTCCCAGCTTGGTGTCATCAGCAAACTTGCTGATAGTACACTCAATTCCCTCATCCAAGTCACTGATGAATATATTGAACAGTATTGGTCCCAGAACTGACCCTTGAGGCACTCCACTAGATACAGGCCTCCAACCAGACTCTGCCCCATTGATCACGACGATCTGGCTTCTCTCCTTCAGCCAGTTTGCAGTCCACCTCACTACCCGATCATCCAGTCCACACTTCCTCAGTTTTGCCGTGAGGATGCTGTGGGAGACGGTGTCAAATGACACATCCTGTGTTCCTGCACAGCATATAACACTTCGACTGGCATCAGAATGATGAAATTTTTCTATGAATCTTTCATTTGTGTCGATATCTGCACATGATCAGCACTGATTCTTTTTGACCTTTGCATTTGCTTCGTCATGGCTGGCTCCCTAGAAACTATATGTATTTTTAATTCAAGTAGTCCAAGAGGTTTTCCAGATGCTTAGCTAACATGATATATTACCCTAAAGATTTTCAGTTTACGCTAGTGTAATATAATGTCTTAACTGTGTTATATTAAGAATGCAGGAGAAATACTTTCTTACTTTCTATATCATAAACTTTTCTTTTCATTATCCAGAATATTGGATACTAGGAAAATATTCTTCACAAAAAGGATTGTCAAGCAGTGGAACAGGCTGCCCAGGGAAGTGGTGAAGTCACCATCCCTGGAGGTGTTTAAAAAGCATTTAGACAAGGTTCTTAGGGACTTGGTTTAGTACTAGAGTTAGGTTATGGTTGGACTTAATGATCCTGAGGGTCTCTTCCAACCAAAATGATTCTATGATTCTATCTATGTTGATTTAGCAATGTTAGCTAGTAAAATTAGACAGGAGGCAATGTAATTTATTGTTGCTGACACTAATAAAAAAAAGAAAGTCTTCTGAACAAAGCATATATTAATTTTACACAATAGGCCCCGTTTATCTCATGTAGTCACTGAAAGAAACATATCAAAACATGTTGGTGCCTTGATACTATGGCAAACAAATTTGAGTATCTTTCACAGTCTCTGAAATTAGTATAAAAATTAGTATTTCCTAAAATCATGTCGTTTTTTAGGCAATTCCTTGAGGGAAAATCTTATTCAGCTTACTCAACCTTGAACAGGAAATTTTTCCAGTATGTTTTCATTTTAGCTAATAGTCTTTACATCAAAAATTCTGAGCCATGACAGTAACTTCATCTTGCTG
This sequence comes from Caloenas nicobarica, assembly GCF_036013445.1. Classification (NCBI taxonomy): domain Eukaryota; kingdom Metazoa; phylum Chordata; class Aves; order Columbiformes; family Columbidae; genus Caloenas; species Caloenas nicobarica. The sequence goes on from NC_088284.1 coordinate 34,432,974, forward strand.
TGCCAGGCTTACAGTCATAGATAATCCTCACTACAATTATGAAAGCATTCTAATCAATACAATCATTTTCTTCTCCCTGTAGACATGTATTGTAAATTATGCAAATGAACAAAAATAAAACAGCAGTGGAAATAATGATACACCCATCACAGCAATCATCTATATGATAGTTTAACTTTTTAGGCATGGAAACTGAGAACATATAAAAGACAAAAACTAGTGATGAAGGAAAATAAAACAAAATTACATAAACACATGCTTCATGAAAATATTTCAGCAAATGTTGGCTTTTTCTGATGCTTATGTATAATGCCAGTTATATTGGATTGACTGAGATTCCCAACATACATAGATTCCACTCTGTACATATGAAGATGGGAAGCAAAAGACCGCATTTTACTACTTTATATTTCTTGAATCTTTCAAATTCATGTCATCAAACTAGCACTCACTTAAATCAATTCAGATTATTAAACAGATAACATATCAGTATTTAATGCATCAGTAACACCTGACCTGTTAGTAGCTCATCTTAAATGGAGGCAGCCTTCATCTTGGGACATATGAAACAAATTATTGAAGGACAATTTTGTGGACTGAAGTTGGAAGCATAGTTTGAAGCATAGTTTGATACTCTTCAACAAGTTTAACTTGTTCCTCAGATGCTTTTGAAGGAAATGCACGGTTATTACCAAAAGATTACTGCAGTCCAGTGTTGGTTTACATCATGACACTGTTATTTGTCATGATAATCAGTAAGTAACCGGTATTTGCGTGACTCAGTATGGAACCTGTAGATAATAACACACACTCCTCATCTCCTAAGGGAAATGCAGCCCGTTGTGTGCCTCCTCTTCTCAAAGATGACTCATCATTTAAAGTAAAAAGCTGAATAGAATGTTATCAACTTCTGGCATATATTCTAGAATATCTTTATACCCTGGAATATCTATTGGTCTATGCAAATACTTTCTTAGCGTGTGCAGCTCAAAGCTGAAGGCAAATTGACTACATTGTTACAGCATAAAGCAGCTTTGTCAGAAGACAAGTGTCCTTGTATCTTCCAAAGAATGCAATGCGATGTATTACCTGCTTTAAATGAAATAATTACTGTCCCAGAAATAAATATTAATCCCAGAGTCATCAAAATTTAACGTCAGCAGATAACATTATTGTAAGAAAATTAAAAGTACATATGGTAAAGACAGGTTTCCATCCGTGTCTTTTACAATTTTTAAATTAAAATACTATGGTTAAATGGTCTATATGGCTTTTAATTGTATATGGGCATTTGAATACTGGTATGAGAGAGTTTTTGCATATCTTAGCAGCACTAGAAATACCAAGACAAAATGTATTTATGGCTTGTAAGATGTCCAAAATAAAAAATAAATCAATCCAAAATAATTATTTTAAAATGATTTACTTATCATCAGAAAATTCCTTAACACTGACTAGTATGCAAAATCTCGTATCTTGCAGAAACTGGTTTTGGAAATGATGGCAAATGCATGCATCCTGTTTAATCACTGCATGGATTTTTCAAGTAGCAGAACATATGCAATTTTGAATCATGCAGTTGTCACCATAGTAACATGCCTATCTTTATAACAAACAAAGTTCTTACAGTGTTTAGATTTATCGGAAGCTGAGCTCTATGAACCTAATCTCACATTAAAACATCTTCCGTCTTTATCTTCCATATTTGGGATTCAATTTGTTTTTATAAGATTAAACCGAAGATTAATTTGGTTATATATATTTGCTTACAACAAGACTTATTTGTTTTTAGAATATAAAATTGATTAAAAATTATGCTAGATACTTGCAGACTATCGAGTTGGGTCATCATTTTCCACAGTTTAAAGATTGCTTTGAAGGAAAATAGCTATTCTTCTCCCCTCCTACAACAAGTCATAACAGGAACATCTTAAGCATGCACATAAAGTTCAAACCAGGATTTTAATCTTCCATCTGATATCTTCATGAGCCTTTTTTCGTCATGTTCTGTTTTCAAACAAAGCCGGGGTTCTTTAAATAAAGCCTTGCTCAGTGAGCCCACTAAAGTAGGTGCACACAAAACACCTAAATCCACTTGCCTGAGGAAGTAATTGTAGAGTAAATCTAAGCAACTTGGGCAAATCCATCAAAAATGAGCTTATTTAGTTTTTTAAATCAAGATCTTTCCAATATAATATGCAGCTTTCACTTTTTGGTTATTTTTTAAAGTATATAACTTGGTGTTCAGAAACTTAGTCTCTCAAAGCCAAAATTACCTTTCCATCTTCTGCTTCAGCCTGTCCCCTAAGTTACAATATACTTCAGCCTTTCAGATTCTTTTAGTTTGCATCACATTCCTTCACAAGGCCATCCAGTGAAAGAGGACATGAAGGTTCAATCTCATATTGTGCATTTAAAGAACCAGTGTGTATTCTGGGTTGGGTTATTTTTGCTTTGATTTAAACATTTTTGCTGTTTTGGTGAAATAAAATGTAAAAATGCATGTATTCTTGCCAAGGTAAACATTACCATTTAGGTTGTAAAACAAATCTGTAATGCAAAATGAAAAGCAAGGGCAAGGGGAACAAAACAGAATATTTGGGGGAAAAAAAATCATTTTGAAAGTACTAGAATTTTCTTTTTAAGGTAAATAAACTATATAAAGATGTACAGATACAGATATTTAGATGTGTAATCTAAATAATTTAGTTACTCCCTGCTTTTTTAGTCAGTTCTTGTCATTTTATCAAAGATGTTAGCCATCCTATCTTCATTGTCCTGTTTCCATTTCAACAACCTTTTTAATTTTAAATGGGTGAAAATTCTTTCACAATGACTTCTTTTACATCAACTGCTTAAATCTTTAATTAGAACACATAAAAAACAAGTCTTAAACAGGCTGAACAGTCATTTCCTCTTTTCTCTGTTACTAGGTCAGTCATGTCAAACTATCAAGGTCGTATAATTCAATAGCAGCCTGATAACTTTCAAATACATTCCCAATTATAACAGGTTTTGCGTATTTCTGAAAATATGTTTACAGTCCATAACATCTTCCTGTAGGAAGTTGGCCAAGCTACCAAATACTCTCAACAATAACGCACCTGGGAATCTAAAATAAGCAAAATTTATCTGTTTTCTTGTTCCTTTAAGATATCTGCCATGACATCCTAAAGTTTTACTAAAGTTTTATGAAACCAAACTTAACACTTGAAATTCACATTTTGCTGACACACCGTAAGAAACAAAGTCATAAATGTGCACTAGTGGGTGAAATTACAAAGAGGAAACAAACGAAATATATTCATAGCCCATTTCATCTTCTCACATAAAACTGAACTGTTCTGAAAAACATGAAACATGTCAAGAAAACACATGAAATATTGCCTTAACACAGTTCATCAAGATCTGGCCTTTAGAGGTCATTACAAGAAATGCAATAGAAAGTGAAGGTAATTTTCTAGAATTAAATTCTCTTTTGCAAAATATGAACAAATATGTATCAGTGATTTACAAATGTTTAATTTCACAGGCTACAAATCTCAAAATAAATTGCTCTGCATAGCTCTTGACACAAGGACTGGGAAAATATACAACATTGAATTTTATTGTTTGATTACTGATGATGAACTATCTTTAGACCATAAGCAACATTTTATTTGCATCAGTTACATTAAAAGCTTAAATCCACATCAGAAATTGGATGCTAGAGCTGCTCTGATTTCATAAGTGTCATTAATTTACAAATATATGATGGAAAGTCATAGAAAAGTTTTGAAATCATTACAGCACCCATACAAATAAGATGCTGTAATGTACAGGTGGACCTAATGTCTCAAGCATTAAGCTGATAGACATTTGACTCACTGCAAACTGCAGCAGTCTGAACTTCCTGATAGGTGTTAACCAGGACAAGACTGCCTCTGCACAGAAGTGGACAGAGGAGGGGGAACGCTTCTGACAACTGGGACCCCTACGGATGCATAAAATTATCAAGAAAACTTCACAGCTATTCGTGCTGTCTTCGTGTCACACAAATTTGCTGAATGTAACAGATGCTTACAAAGTAAGACCTTCAGAAATCTGAGAGAAACTTTCTGTAGTCATTTCACTGTCTCGTCAGTCCATACACTTTGCTTAAACAAATTATATTTTCATGGAGTAAAACCATTCCTGACGACTACTAAGTCACACTTGCAAGATCTCTTTTTCCTTTATTATGCTTGCACAGAGAACCTCAGCCATGTGTTTTCTGTCGGTTTTCCTGCCAATGCTTTAACCTACATGCAAAGATTGTATTTTACCATCTTTTTGTTAATCTGTACAAGTCAACCTATTACAAGCCTTGCTTTGGTAGATTAACATTTTCAAAACAATACTGACACATCCATTGGTTCTAGAAGTTCCACCACCAAAAGTTAGTTAAGATGCTGAGGTTCAATGAGAGGCAAGAAACAGAGGATCTTCAAAGGAAGAGAGATGTTGAACTCTACAGAAGGTGATTTCTCAATTTTTTTGCCCTAGAGCTCAGTGTTAGACTGTAGGGCTCTGCTACACAGCAAAGGGTGAGAGCAAGACCCTAAAACTGAGATGAACAAATATGTTGACAGGTTGCCTTTGGTGTCGAGTCAGCTAGAAATGTCAAGAATCTTATGACTACTGTGTATTCACCATCTCAAGCCTTTCCATGAAGATAGACAAGGAATTTTATTGCAAGTGTCCTAAAGTGTTTTCAAAATTCCTTTTACTTGTCTTAATAGTTCATCATGTTTGTTTCATCTTGTTGCATTCAGACTACTTCGGAAATTTGACCTAAATTCTCACAACTTTTCAACCACTCTAAAACATCACTTTTCAAGAGATAAGTGATCAACCAATAGTATTAATGCATTATAAACTTCATGTGGGGAAATGTTAGCCACACAGGCTGGAATAGTAGTAGATGCTTTTTGTTTCTGAACCTGATTAGCCATAGAGGAGTGCTAAATGAATCTGAGGTGCTTCTTTCCCAGTGATGTGGTGAGTGATATTACTGAGAACAGGGGAGAGAATCATCAACAGTGTACATAAAACCTCCTTCTGTTTTGCACTGAAAGGAGTCTCTATCTCTTCCAACCCATGCCAACCTTAAAAGTCCTAAATTTTTTCCCAAATCTTTGTCTTTGAATATGTGTACCCCAAACATAAATAACCCTGACTATGTACCACACGGTAGCCACACAAATTTGATGTGATATACAGAGCATATCATACACACATCTTCGATCATATATACATCTTGTAAAATTTCTATTATTTGCTTTGATATCAGTCTGTATGCTCATTAAGTAGCAATGACTTTCAGATGGAAAGATGTTTTAATTAAAAAATGTATTGTATTATTCAAAGACTGAGATTTCCAGTGATCAAGACCAACGAGTACATTTTTCAGATTTTCACCAAATTTTGTATCATATTTACACCTTATTTTTAAATGCAGATTATGTTTGAGATTAGAGAAGAATATTAAGGGATTTGGAAAGTTTTTGAATAAGTGGAAAATATGCTTTGAAATTGTTCGTAGTGTGTATAAGCAAAAAGAACATGTGTGCACTGAGCAATGCAAGTTTGTAAATTTATATCACCTATAGGAACTTAATCTTTTAGGAAAATAAAATCTTGTGCTCAATGCAACAAAGTTGGGAGTCAGATATTAAGAATAAAATAACAAAAAATATGTTTGCACGAAATCTTCTAGATCTTTTAGAAGTGAATAGACCTTGTAGTGGTCAGAGAAATTAATCTCTTTTGGAGAAGCTAACCACCCATGTTGATTTCAATTCCATTTCCATTTACAGAAAGATGCCATTTCCAAATTCACATTAGTCTTATTTAATTAGCCTATCAAAATTACTCTGTATTAGATTATATAAGACTTACATATGCTAAAGAGCTTTGAAGTATGCATGTTTTACCAATCTAAGTGTCCTAAAAATATAGGAGGTTCCCCCAGCCTATGAAGAAGAGCATAAATGGAAAATGTGACAGTTGTCAATCAAGTCAAGAGTGTTTTTACCTTGAATTACTTGAACTCCAAGGACTTTTCTAGTATTAGTGCTCTAAAAGTGCATAAAAAGCACCACACATCTGTATGGGTATACAATACAAGGTAGCTCCATAGTAAAGATAAGTAGACATTAGACAAAATACTGAAAGCTTAACTGACTACTGCTGAATTTGAGTTATTGCCTACATTTACTTGTCTGTGACACATATTGAGTTTCAGCTTCCATCAATATGCCACAGATGGCTCTTTGTTGCAGGGATTTTTGTTAGCATCTCAGAAACAAACTAAATTATAATTCAAATTAAGTTCTAGAAACTCCTTTTAATATATGATATCCTATATGCATCACTTGAATCAATTTAATTTTTAGAAGATTTTGGTTACTGAAGTGTTGAAAAATAATATGCTGAGAAATATCTAAGCACATACTAGAGTCGATGCACACAAGGATCTTGATTTTTTTCAAATATTTATATATTTTGAGTATTCATTTATTGAGTTTATTTCACTGAATCCCACTTTCACATAAGATCCTTTAGAATTTTAGCAAAAATTCTGTAAATAAAACTACCAAGGGCTCTACATTCTGTTTGATTACCAATTCATAATATGTTATCATATACAAAATACTGAATTAAAATATCACTTCTTCTAAAACCAGCATGCATTAAGCATGAATATGATGTGAGGATGTTTTTCAGAAGGGCACACGTGCTTTTCCATTATTTTACTTGCACATCAAGTGCCATTTTTAACGTTCTTTATCTTCCTATCTAGCATAATCTATTGAGACAACTAAAATCCTGTCCAACATTTGCAACATCAAAGTTAGTAAATTATGATGTCTCAGGCTGGTTCTAGATCATAGATTAGCCTAGATTACAGATAAAATTAGATTATATGACAAAGATCTTCATTTAACTGAATTCTTTTATTGTCAAGTACTGTAATGATAGAAAGCAAAATAAAAAAGGCTGAAATCTGAACAGGAACCTACTTGTCCTGCATAAAAGAAATTATTGTTTTCTTTGACGCAGCGGAAAAACCCAAACAATTTTTTCCAAGGTTTCAAGTATATACAGCAAAATGAGAATATACTCCTGTGTGAGTTCCTGGTAAATCAGCCTATGTTCTAAGAGAGCAATATTATAAGTGAATAAATATTTTTCTTCTTAACAGCTGCATAAACTCAGCCTGCTAAACTGACTCCTTCCTGGCATGGGCACCACTGCCCTACATCAAGCAGGCTGCCCCCTCTCACAACCTAAAGGACCAATTGCCCTGCACAGTGTGTAGAGATTGTAACTGTGGGTTCATAGGATTCCATAATACACAAGGAGACTTAGGCTTTACCCTCTAAGTTTCTCCATTTTATTACACTTTACCACAAATATCACAAAGATCAGCAGTAGCCAGTATATTAATGATTAATAAAATGAATATATATATATAAAGTTATTACAAATTATTATCAGCTATCAATAATACAGCAACAACCCATAGCAGCAGTACCTAACAGCAACAGCAAAAAGTATACATATAACAATAGAGGTTGCTATAAACTTATCACCAGTAAAGCAAAGTTTTCAATAATATATTAATACATATATTGTATATCAGGATATTAATATACATTAATATATAATATATGTACTATATGTATTAATAATATATTCTATATGAATTATATATTATATATTAATATTGATATTTTAATATATGTTATATTACTTAGTTATTACTTATATGTATATATTATACAGAGCACAGTAATCAGACTCCAAAAGAGGGACAAAACATCTCAGAGAGGGGACAAACCAAACTGACCCCAGAAGTGTGTCCAGAGTGGGTCAAATAAATAACAAATTCTCACTTCAAGGTGATCTGTGCTACCAAGTTTGAGGTTAGTCAGCCATCCCTTAGCAAAGGCCCAAAATCCCATAGAAAGTCATGCAGAGAGCCTAGCCTGTTTAGGAGAAGTAAAAGTATGTGCCCTACGGGAAGTTCTCAGCAACAGAACCTCCATTTTGGATAAAAATGAAGTCATTTTTATATCGTGGAGACATAAGAGGGTGTAAGACACCACCATTTAAAGCATTCAATAGATGTTGTTAATTTCACCTTGGGATAGTCAACAGATAATAATGTTTTCTACCTTCTCAGACCAGTATTTAATTTTCCAGGCTGTTTTTGTGTTCTTGCAGTTAGAACAGCCAATGACAGCTACCAATTCTTATTTTCTCAGGATATTTCCACTTTTTCAGGTGATAAGTAGCCATATGGTTCCTTAGTTTTGAGCTTATCAGTGGTGTCTCAGGATGTGTCCAGCCTCCAGGTGCCCAGGTACACCTCAAAAATTATAGCTGCACTTCTTATGGGTGCTTCACAGGCCTGGATCCCAAGCCAGTGGTACCCAAGCTAGCAGGCATTTCCTCTGTTAGTTTCTCTGTCAGTATTTCAGCAGACATTTTCTTCCATTCAGTGACTTTCCCTTCTAACCGGGTCCCCCTTGTGGCTGCTGACATCACCTACTTGCAGGACAGACTACGATCCCAGCCATACCATGAGTGTGTGCAGGCAATGTCCTTGCTGAAATAACAGCAACACCTTTGTCTTTAGAGCATAGGCATAACTGACAGAAACCCACAAACAGCACTGAATTGTTTGTGATGTGCAAGACGGTCTAGAATCCACCTTATTTTTCTCCTGTCTCTGCTCACTCTCCCTTGCTAGATAATGTAGCATATCTTACTTTTATCACTGAAGTCAGCAGATATGTCATTGAACACACAAAAGGACACATTTGTTGAATAATGAAGTCTCTCTCTTATAATCACTTTCCACAGTAGTGCCACACATTAAGCACAGACACAAAACTTAAAGGGGTTTCTAGTGAAAGTCAGCCATGAAGGGCCCTGAACTTGTGGTTACAAATTCAAAGTCTGGACATACAGGACTCAGGAAATAGTACAGGGCTTTTAGATCTGCATCCAATGCAAAACCTGGTTTTTCATATTTCCCTTTCATCTATACCTCTTATTTGTGATTTCTCCTATAAATGGGTGCCACTAACAGTGTGTTAACTCTCAGTATGGAAATCTTCTGGATAAGCCATGAAGTATAATTCTGTTTCTCCACAGTAAGTTCCCACTACAGAAATTCAACAGCAAAAAATGAAAAAAATTGCCTTCTGGAAAAGGACTAATACATAAAGGAATGACCAGTACAACTAGAAAAGGTCAGCTGTGCTGAAAGAATGAGACGGTATCAGTAAAATGACCAGCAATAAATCACTGGCAGCTGCTGTGAACGGATTAAAAACCCAGCTCTTTTTGCAATCTGTCAACAACCAGGCAGCCAAAGTTGGCAGCTGTGACATGAGGGAATCTCATAAATGAGCCAGTTCCATATCGAGGTACCAAATCTTACATGTCAGGCAAACTTTAAGAGAAATATTTCCTACTGTGAAGGTCCTATTTAGTGTTTCCTCCTCTTAACTAGTACAATCTGCTGTCTGAATGTAGTTCTGGTTGTGAAGATTTCTAGACTTCATATTTTTAGTGTTCATAATAATGAAAAGATTCTGCTATTGTACAAGAAAAGTAATGAGCAAACCAGCTGGGTTCAGTTAGAGTCAGATAATCTGTTTTTGAAAACTACAGACAACAATATGTAGTGACTAGAAAATTTCACACAATGCTGGTCAGTTTGCTTTCTACAATACAAGACACAGTGGTCAGCATGAAGGAAAATTTAAAGACTATTATCTAATTCCTGTTCACTGCTATCTTAATTGCATTCTGTAGGAAACATAATCCTCCAGAGAGATTACAGTAAATGTGCAGGTACTCTCTGGAGGGGGAAAAAAAAAAAAAAAAAAAAATTGAATAAATAGTACTCTTCTTCTTCTGTCCCCCAACATTTTAAACATGGCATTGGCTGTAAGTGCAGACCACTCTCACAGTATAAATAGGAAAGTGGGAAAGGAAGTCCACACGTAGTCCAAGATATCACAGCTCCTCTGTCCTCATTTCTTCATTTCATTTGCATCTCATGTAAGAAGGCAATAAGGTAAAAAGAGACAATGAAGTGACCTTATGATCTACCAATTCCCAGCTGCCAAAGTTGTAAGATTTAATTGGAGCTGCTTTACACTATTTTTGCAGTCTGAGGCGAACTGACTCCAGGATTCAGGAGCCACTAAGATTCTTGTTTCAAACAAGAAAAACCACGCTTGGCTTCAGCCCAAAAGAGGTACTCTGGGTGTAGTGAACAAACAGAAATAAATTACTGCATAAGATGGGAAAAGTTCATTATCATCCTCCATTTATATTACAGAGGGAGAAGGAAAACATCTGTTATCATATACCTTATCAGTAGCTTTTTCTTCTTTTAATACGTCCCCCCCCCCGAAAAAACAGTTAAGCATTTGAAACCATCAAAATGTCTGTAGCTGGTAGAAGCAGAGCTATCCAACTTGCTGATAAACCTCATTTGTTATTGTCATACAAAGGAGGAAGCATTATTAACTGCCCTTTGAAGATTTCTGGAGTACCTTGCAGAGCTTCATGGCTGACAGCTAACCTCAGCAGCTGGTAGCAACATGTGGCAATCAGCAGCAATATATAAAAGCACCTCACAAAATGGCCAGTTGTCATGTCAAGAGAAACACAGGAGTGTGTTGTCCCTGCTTTGATCCTTTCAGTACCCCCACCTTCCTCCACCAGAGGATTTCAGGCGAGCTTAGTGCAACATCATTCCCACCAAACACATGTCTGCTGGCAAGGCAGTCTTCATTTTCAGCAGAAGTCGATGGCCAAGCCCCGAGAACAATTTTAAAACAAATGCAGTTACTTGGTGTGTGGCCTCCGGGTTAGTGCAAATAATTTGAATGTCATGCAAAATTAGTGTATGCACTTTCTTTAATCTTCTGTGATTTACTCAGTAGTTAATTGAAAAAAAAAATCACAAGGATCAACGGAGATCTAAATATATTCAGATTAATTCCCTTAACGGCAAAGTTTCTTTAACTGCTTCAGAGAGAAGCAGAATTTATGCAAGAGAAACAATACTTACTACATATGAAATGGGGTTAGAATCTCTAAAAAAAATCTTTAAAATGCTGTAGAAAATGCTCTTCCTCTGCAAATCTGCCAAGTATAAAATCAATGGAGAAATACAATGACAGTGCAGCTCCCCTCCTGTAATTACATATCTTGAGAATATTTTCACTGTCATAAAATAGCTATTCCTATTTCTCCTAGATGAACACTCTTAGGTCATATGATCTGATCAATTTTTCTTGCCGTTTAAAAGAAAACTACTTCCATAACCTTAGTTTTTCCTGTAAGATGCACTTTTATAATTCTTACTATGTATCTGAGATATACAGCATGCATATACATGTGTCAAGGTCCATACTAAATAAGCCTGACTGTTACATCTATAATGTGAAAGAAAAAAACTCGTAAGTTCACAATTCAATGCTTATAATCCGTAAGAATTGTGTTTTCAGGTTCTTTATGTAAGAAAGATAATTTTATTACAAATGAAACATCTTTCCTTCTCTGTGAAGACAGTCAAAACACTTGATATTGCATCTTATTTTCAACATTTGAAATTAAGTAGGTAAGCAATTTGAACTCATTTCCTGTAGAGACTTTACTTTTTTTTCTGCCACCAGATTTAAAGACTTTTTGCTTGTGCAACAAAGGATGAACTTTTTTTGCAGCTAAGTTTTCTTATTAAAATCCTAGCAAGAACCTGGGATTTTTTTGCATTCCTATGTTCTTAAGGGTCCTTATTCAGGGGCAGGGAGCCAGAGGAGGAGAGACATGGGGAAAATTTATTTTTTGGTACTAATTTAATTCAAATAGCAAAAGTTGAGAATTACAAAGTTCTTGAATTTATTACAATAAATTCCGCCACAAACTTTTATTTACCTATTTTACTACTTATTCGAATTCCTGCCAAATTTGAAATAAGTTGAAGTCAGCCTTGTTACAATCATAGATGACTGGCAAAACATTGTTTAAATGCTAATCTGCTGTTAATATTTATTTAGAAAATTCATGGAGTTCTTACTTCCAAGAGCTTTCCATTTTAATAAACAAACAAAACAAAACAAAACACCAATGAAACAAAACACTTTCCTATTTTTTGCTGCAATTTACCATTTTCCATTATGATAACTTGGGAAACAGTTGTCATTAACTTCCTTTTTCAATAAACATACTAAATTAAATAACAAATACATTTTTATGTGGAAATGGCTATGGATAAAACTACCAAACTAGAATTTAAACAGAGACTATGAGAATATCAGACAATTGTCAAAGGAAACTTGCAGTCATTTAAGTAGATATTCTATTTCTCTAAAATAGTTGATCCGTTTCTCACAGCAGTGAAGCAAAGCAATCCCTGTCAGTAGGACTTCTTTAGCCTCTTGGGGAGGAAAAGATAAAAAAATATTTTCCAACACAATAGACTTTACTCATGCTGCAAATTCAGGATCCACCCCTACAGACTTTAATTTTCCTTTTCCATTTAGTTACATATGAAACTAAAATGAAATTGTTCAACTTCTGTATCTTTATCAAATTTGTGTACCACACTGGAATTCCAGTGATGTCAGCTGTAATTTAAAGAGTTCGTCTTCCTATTGTTTAGTAAGGCTATAAACCCTTTAAATCCTTTATGTCCACCAACATACCTCAAATGAAATAAAATCAGCCATTGCTATAGAATGTCATTTTGGTGATTTTCGTCAAAATCACCACCTTTCACATGAGAAAAAAAAAAAAAAAGCAAGGAGATTATGTATGCAAAAATAGAAAGAAAAATTCAGAAAGCTAGAGATTAAAGAAACAAATTAGGAGAAAAAAGATACTTTAATATACCAAAAACAAATACTAGAGAAATTGCACGGGTTAAACATTTTGGTTGAAGATTTTGTAAGTATCAATAAGGAATACTATTACTGCATTTTTAAGGATGAATTTTATTTAAAAGAATCAGCTAGTGAGGACACAGTGATTGCTACTGTAAGTTTTTAATGTCTTCAGCTACTATCCATAGTTTTCCAAGGAAGAAGTTACTGTGCCATGGATGCAGATGAATTAACAGCAACATCAGTGATTCCATACCACCAACATATGGTCATTCTTATGACCTGTAAGGTACTTTGATCCCACAGAGAAATCTTTCTGACATTGCATGTAGATTCAGAGATTCACACAATAGACCAAAATTCACATTTTCACTGAAAGAGCCATACCTTACCTGCCTAGGCATACCACAATTACTGGAAACCACTGCTGCATCTCAGCTGCCATTGTGCATCCAAATCACAGACTGAAGATGATAGCATGACTTTGTTTCTGTGTTGCTTTCAATATTCAGTGTGCAAGCAAACTATGTCGAAACCTGCAACAGAGACATGAGACTTCCAAAGACAATTCCAATTGCTGGAGCAAGGAACCTTGTGTACACTCGACTACAATGAAGGCATGGCTAGATAAACAGGCAAAGCTTAAAAACACAGATATGCATAGCCACCACACATCGTTAAGTATTTCAGAAACATTAGCAAGCAAATAAGTGTCTAGAAGCTGATGTATTTTCCTATATCTGAAGGATTAAAGGACTTCTGTGTGACACAGTTATCAAGTTAACACAGATCTCACAGTCAGAAAAAGTTGTTTGCTCTGTCTGCAGAAGCTTCAGGGGTCTAAAAGCATTCTGCTCTATACCTGTCTCTGGGATATCACCTGGGATAACATGAGCTTCTTTTATGCTTTTGTGCTTCTTTATGAGTACTGGCTGAGCCAGTTGCGTTATATAAATCATCATCTGACAGCGTCCTTCCACTCTTCATCCTGCACTAACAAAAATGTGCTTGAGCATTTTCCAGGATATAGCAATTTTCTAATATAACAGCAACAAAGATGTGGTTAGCTGCAGTCGAGTCCACACTGGGGAGAACTGCTGCAAACTGCTTCCCAAATGAAAGTGGAAGAAACACACTTGACTGCTTTAAATAAGTTTCAGCAGACAAGCCAAAGACAAGGAAAGGTTACCAAGGAGCACCCTTCAGGATGATGCATAGATTTAAGGGTATTTGTTATAAAGTCACAGCTAATTGAGGGTGCTCTTCCAAAGAGAGTTTGGAATTAATGAAAGGTCTCAGAGACAGGGCAGCCAAAATGTCTGTCTGCCCTATGAACACCAGTATGTTCTCAGCTTAGCTTGAACTCTCTCAAAATTACAGAAACAAAGAACAAATATCAGAGTGTGACAGGACTTTTTCTGGAACAGAGAGAAAGACAGAGAGGCAAAGAAATAAACAGACACATACTAATGTAAAAATAACAATACTAAGCTATAATAAGTGATTAACCTGGTTATATTCGTCAAAAGCCAAAATGTTTTGTTTGTTTGTTTGTTTGTTTCTGGGCTTATTTGTTCTTTAGCAATGATAAAATTCAGATTTGCAAAGAAACTGTCTTTTACAGAATTGTCAGATCAGGATGAACAAAAAGAAAATGTCAAATAAAATTCTAGAGTCCTCAGTGTTTTCTTTGCAAGGAACAACTGTCTGATTTAAATTAAATTTCCACTGAAGGAAAAGGAGAAGAAGAGGACAAACACGCCATAAAGACATAGAGTGGTCAGTACTGACTAATTTACACAATTCAGATGTGAATTCTCTCATAATATAATCATTGTGTTATCAAACCACAGAAGAGCAGAGAATTCATTTACTTCGGAACGTTAACAGTACAGCAGCTGTAAGCTAATGTAGGCTGCCTTGAGGATAGCAACAAAGCAACCCAGCTCAGCCTCTTGTGCAAAAGAAAGAGTAGGGATTAATAGAGGACTGATGCTCTGAGGGCACAAAGCAAGCTAATAAATGACCTGCAGAGAGTGTGGGCTGCATCACCCTGCAGGCTTACTGGGCTCAGAGGGGACATCCATTAGGGTCAGATCCAGAGCTGCTATATGGTTTTCAAACACTGATGACAGCCAGGATTTTATCTCTTGGTTTATGCACATAATTTCTGTTTTCTGCCACAGCGATGGGGACTTTCTTAGTAAGCCTGCTTACTGCTTGGAGTATATGTATCATTTATAGAAGTTAGAGTGCAAGATGTCATTCTGTTTAAATTGCCTATTTCCTCATAATTTGCTTTCAAAATATAATCTCTTCATAGAATGGGGGGAAGATAGTACAATATACAAGTCATGAATGAAAAAGTGAACAGATTTAAATGTAAGAGCATTCTTAAAAAAAAATAAAAAGCAAAACCTGCATGGTATTCAAAGGCCAGGCAGTAAGAAATTGGTAGCTCTACCTATCTGTCTCTACCCTTGACAACACTAGTAAAGAAGAGAAAATTATACGTCACAATATGAACTGGAAGGAGAGAGTTCTCAATACCTGTGATATTTTCTTCTTATGACAAGAGTGTGACTCAGATGCAATGACAACAGAACTAGAATGTGCCCTCTGTACTCTTCACATATTTCACTGTGTTATAGAAAGCATATAATCTCCCCACCAGTTAGGCAAGGAAATGGTCCATCTGAGGAACACACATTCAATCAGTATTAAGAAATAAGACAGAATCATTTGTCACTTTTATGTCCTGGAAGGTGCTAAAGAGGAAAAAAAAATTGTTGTTCTAATAGCAACTGGGTTTTTTGGCCCCTAATCAGTCACGATTTACCATATATTTGACTTGTTTGTTTTAATTTCTTCTTAAAAAAAAAAAAAAAAAAACACAAACAAACAAACAAAAAACCAACACCTTATTTCAGATAATTTTCCCTCCTTTTTTCTGGTTTCACCAGCAAGGAAGAACGTTCACTTTTACACTTCTTGGAGAAGTCAAATCTTTAGGTTTCCCTTTAAGATTAATTTGATTGATGGATAGCATGCTTTTGCAAAGTTGCTTCTGCCCTTCTTGGGTCCACTCTGTGGAAGTCTGTCATACGTCCACATTCTCACCCAGTTTAAGGAAGAGCCTGCAATTATCACCTCATACAGAGATAACTCCTGCCACATAAATTCAAAGTATATCTGTCATTCGTTTTTAAATACCATAAACTCAGTCATGAAACTGTCAAACTATGCACCTCTTAGGTTCATGCTTTTTCTGAATCTCTCATTTATTTTAAAAAGCAACAAAAGTTGCAGTTTTAATTATTATGATTCAACAACACGTTATATCTATTGCTAAAAATCTCAATTATCTTAAAATCAGACTAGTAGTATCCAATACAGTGTTTTTACAAAAATTTTTAAAGCTTTATATAAAATATATATATCTATAAAACTTTTATATTGTGTAGCTGAAGAATGACAAGTAATGGAAGAAAGTACCTAGCCTTACTTTCATCTTCCTAAAACCTAAATACTTAAGAAGTTTTCTGGTGCAGGTTTTATTTTTTCTTTGTCAATATAAAATAAAAAACATTGTGGAGGATATAAAAATAATTTCTTAAGGCTAGAAATAAGAATGCCACAAGAATGACAGCAAGCAACTGTTAGAAATTAAAATTAACAGAAATATAAATGTGATTAATAGATTATTTGCTTAGACTGGTTCCTATTTTATATTTTGATTGTGAGCCACTTTCTTTATATAACAAGTTTTTCACTGATGTTTATAACTCAAAGCAGCCAAATCTTAAGCAAAAGCTTCTCTTTGGAAAGATGAAAAAAATGACAACTTTTTTTGTTTGTTTTTAAATAGCTAGAGGGGAAAATTTGCAAAGAAACAGTGTGAGAAAGACTTCTGCAAAGACACGACAAAGTCAAGAAAAGCCGTACAACCATCCTTTCGTATAGTACATACAGGTAAATATCACTAAGCTCTTGACGTGAATAAAAGTTAATGAGCATGCCAATTATTTTCGCAGGCTGTACAGGTCAGGGTGAAAATTTACTGCTGGTTTTAGATGAGATAAAGACGATCTGAATGGCCCAGAATGTTCATACTCAAGCTGTCTTCTTGAATCCAGTTATTCTCTGCCAAAATAAATCCAATTTCAGCAGAAAAATGCTGTGTAATCACAGGTGAGAAAATCTAGACTACATCCCAGAGCACATATATCACATTCTCACTTCAGCTGAGGGCTAGCAGAGTGAAATCAAACTACATATAGATTGTATAGCATGTACCTTTGTATAGCAAGTACCTTTGCCATAATAACAAACCTTTTAATTGCATGATGGTTGTACATTTGATCTTTGCTCACAAAACCATAAACTATTTCAGATCCAAGTAACAGATATTAATTCCTTAGATTTACATAAAGCCATTCTTAGCTGAGTTGCCATAGACTGAATCAGATGTCAGTGCCTGGATATTAATGTATTCCTTGTTTTTCTGGGCTAGTTTTTAAACTCATAAACAGTAAATAAAAATGGTTTCTAGTAAGTACCATGTTAGCTAGACTAGACTCTTCAGTGCTCCAAAAATACATGCTAGCATGTTGCAGCACATTGATTTTTCAGTCTAGGCACTTCTGACACAAAATAATAGAATATAATTACTTAATTCTATCAATTAAGCATAAGTAGCTGTATCTATCAGCATAATAAGGTTATGAGGCTTTTTACAAGGCAAATGAGTGAGCTCCTTTTAAACACAGCACTAAATTTTGATTGGAAGATGTGACAGTGCCCCAAAATAAAGTCTCTGGTTTCTGCAGTTCCATACGAGCAAATGTTAGGACTAGATAACTGGGCATTGACAGGTTGGCTTTGACAAATTCTTTCACTAGGTTGAAACTTCTTACTGATAGCAGGATGCATCTTCTCTGGGATCAAATATTTCTTCAAAAGGCATAGTATCAGACAGGTATAGAAAACATTGAATAGGTTTTGACTGAGTGGATAGTTAAATAGGGTGACTCTACTCAAACAAAAGTTTCATTTCTTGATTTTTCTGGCTTTAGTGAATTACGAAGTTTTAAGCTACGCAGGTTCCAGATTGTGGGGTTTATCTTGCTTGGGCAGTGGTCAAAGGAATGAAAAAGCTGTGAACAAAATCTGTAGATGACTACAACAACAACAGAGTAAATTTCTATTTCACTTTTCGGTCTGATAGAAAGTTTTGTATGATGTGACTTTGTCAGGACAGCTCACATGTATAATTACCACTGAGTCATTACCAGGAATAAGATGTTGAAGAAAAAAACTTTATTCTTTTATTAACTGGTTCTATCTGATGTCCTGAAAAATAGGATGACAGACTGACATTTCTCCAAGACTTAGAGTCAGGATATTAACAAATTATTTTGCTTAACAGCTGTTCTATAATATATTTAGATCTTCGAAAAAAAATAGTACAGGAGCTGAGTACAGCTCCTCCAGCAGTGATCAACTCACAACATGTGAAACACCATATCAGGTGAATTTCAAGTGGTTACTAACAGCATACCCAAAAGCATCTCAGTTAGAGCACGGGAGCCTAATTATCTAAGCAAATAGACAGGAATTTTCAGTGGTTTCAAAATACAATTCAGTTCCTTTGGCACATAGGTTCCTCAGTCTTGCAAATGTTGTAGCATTTCTGGTGCAAATATTGAATGTAATCAATAAATATGAGTTCTAACAGCTAAGCAAAAATTTACATTTAAAAAAAAATACAGCTCATTTGTTCTTTTCAACAATTTCTCAATATGTGGCCTGTCCTTTCCTCTAGATGACCATATTGCACACTTAAATTATCCATTACCGAATTCTTTTTGTCCTTCCAGTAATGGGGTTTTTTTTCCAAACCATCACCCTTTTTCAGACATCACAAATTTTATTAGCATGGTTCTGTCTGCCAACAAGACTGTAAGAGTGTCACTAGCAAGTCTTTTACTGATTTTTCCATTATTTTTCACCCTGAATGTTAAAAAAATTATAGTTTTCAAAGATGTTCAGTGGCCACGTAGAGCAGAAAATTAAATATAAGTAACACTACATGATTAAATATTCGATAGGCTGCAGTGTTAGGGGAGAGGAAACAGACCTGTCTAAATCAATATTCTGCCTAACCTTGAAGAAGTGTGTGACAACATGCAATAGTGCCCAGCACAACAGCTATGGTAGAGTCTTTCAAATATTAAATGAATGACAACACATAGTAATGATGTTGGTACAGATATTTAGCTCCTGTAAGTCATCCTAACAGCAAGACAAGAAAGTTGTCTCTGTCAATGCTAATGTGCCAGCTCTGCCTTTAAACTGTACTTTTTTTGTTTCTCCTCCAGCCCTCCTACCTACTAGAAAAAACAATTGTAACTGGTCTTTTAACTAACCTAAAACCTGTTCAGAGATAATCTGGCTATAAATGAGAAGTTTTCTAACCCCAGAAATTTACTGGTGCCTCATCTCAGGAAGCAAAATATTTTTTTAAAACAAACATAAAAACCCAAACCAAAACAAAACCAAAAACAAATAAACAAACATACATCAACCAAACAGCTGCAGTGTTCACTATGCTGATAAATACTTTTTGGGGAAAAAAAACCCAACCAACGAACCAACCAAAACAACAACAACAAAGACACACAAAAACCCCACCTCCTTAATTCTATATGCACAAAAATATCTTGTCGTAAAGAGTTTTAGATGTTAACATGTAAAAATAACCCAAAATCTATTTTCTTCTTCTATTTCACTTTTATTTCAAGGGGTTTGCATGCCAACATACAGAAACACATTAGATCATGAAATCTATAAATGTATGATCCTCTTTCAAAATCAAAGATTTAAGCACAGTAAACATCTCACACAAACTAAAGTAGAAAGTTAGCCAAGGTAATGGAAACAAATAAACAACTAAAATCAGAAAAAGCAAAGCACATATTCAGACCACTGAGATTTTAAAAATAAATAAATAAATAAATAAAAATCTTTCCAAACATCAGAATGCTTGAATCCCAGATTTTGAAACTAAATCACATATTGATAATGAAAACTTAATAACCATCACAGAATCACGGAATACTAGGGATTGGAAGGGACTTTGAAAGATCATCTAGTCCAATTCCCACGCCAGAGCAGGAACACCTAGATGAGGTTACACAGAAATGTGTCCAGGCGGCTTTTGAATGTGTCCAGAGAAGGAGACTCCACAACCCCCCTGGGCAGCTGTTCCAGTGTTCTGTCACCCTCACCGTGAAGAAGTTCCTTCTCATATTCAAGTGGAACTGTGTTCCAGTTTGTACCCATTGCCCCTTGGCACAGTGCAAGGGCACAGTGCTGGCCCATGGTCATCCTGCTGTCCACCAGGACCCCCAGGTCCCTTTCCCCTACACTGCTCTCTAACAGGTCGCTCCCCAACTTATACTGGAACCTGGGGTTGTTCCTGCCCAGAT
The DNA here is from genome assembly GCF_036013445.1 of Caloenas nicobarica. Taxonomy (NCBI): domain Eukaryota; kingdom Metazoa; phylum Chordata; class Aves; order Columbiformes; family Columbidae; genus Caloenas; species Caloenas nicobarica. The sequence goes on from NC_088284.1 coordinate 34,453,399, forward strand.
GCAAGACACTACACTTTCCCTTGTTATATTTCATTAAATGTTTCCCTGCCCAACTCTCCAGCCTGTCCAGATCTCACTGGATGGCAGCACAGCCTTCTGGCGTGTCAGCCACTCCTCCCAGCTTGGTGTCATCAGCAAACTTGCTGACAGTGCACTCTATTCCCTCATCCAAGTCGTTGATGAATATATTGAATAGTACTGATCTCAGTACCGGCCTTTGAGGCACTCCACTAGATACAGGCGTCCAACTAGACTCTGCCCCACTGACCACAACTCTCTGGCTTCTTTCCTTCAGCCAGTTCAGAGTCCACCTCACTACCCGATCATCCAGTCCACACTTCCTCAGTTTAGCTGTGAGGATGCTGTGGGAGACTGTGTTAAATGCTTTACCGAAGTCAAGATAGACCACATCCACTGCTTTGCCATCATCTACTCACCTGGTTATGTCCTCATAAAAGGCTATGAGGTTGGTGAAGCATGACTTCCCCTTGGTGAAGCCATGTTGACTGCCCCTAATGACCCTCTTCTCCTTGATACACCTTGAGATGGCACCAAGGATAAGGTGTTCCATCGCCTTTCCAGGGATGGAGGTGAGGCTGACCAGTCTATAGTTACTCAGGTCCTCCTTCTTGTCCTTTTTGAAGACTGGAGTGACATTTGCTTTCCTCCAGTCCTCAGGCACCTCTCCCGTTTCCCACAACTTAACAAAGATGATGGCGAGTGGTCCAGCAATTACTTCAGCCAGCACCTGTGGGTGCATCCCATCTGGACCCATGGATTTATGGATGTCCAGATTGCTTAATTGGTCCTCAACCCAGTCCTCATCAACTGAGGCAAACTCCTCCATTGCCCTGCCTTCCTCTGGGGCCTCAGGGGTACGGGGCTCCTCAGGACAGCCTCCGGCAGAGTAGACAGAGACAAAGAAGGCATTCAGTAGCTCTGACTTCTCTGTATCTTCTGTCACCAGGGCACCCACCTCATTCATCAGTGGGCCTACATTGCCTCTGGTGTTAGTTTTATCTGCCATGTGTTTGAAGAAGCTCTTTCTGTTGTCCTTGACCCCTCTCGCAAGGTTTAATTCTAAGGAGACCTTAGCTTTCCTAGTTGCCTCCCTACATCCTCTGACAACAGCCTTATATTCTTCCCAAGTGGCCAGCCCCTCCTTCCATGATCTGTAAACTCTCCTCTTTCACTTGAGCTTACCCAGTAGCTCCCTGTTTAACCACGCAGGTCTCCTGGCTCCCTTCCTTGACTTCCTAGGTGTCAGGATGCTCTGATCTTGAGCTTGGAAGAAGCAGTTCCTGAATGCTAACCAGCTATCTTGGGCCCCTTTCCCTTCAAGTACCCTTTCCCATGGGATTTCCCCTAGAAATGGCTTGAAAAGGCCAAAGCTGGCTCTACTGAAGTCCAGGGTTGTGATTCTGCTTGCTATTCTGTTCCTGCCACATGAGATCCTGAACTCCACCATCTCATGGTCGCTGCAGCCAAACCAGCCCTCAACCTTTACTGCTTCAACCAGACCCTCCTTGTTAGTGAGGATGAGATCCAGCAGCGCTCCCCTCCTAGTTGGCTCATCCACCATTTGCATCAGGAAGTTATTATCATCAATGCACTGGAGGAACCTCCTGCACTGTGGATGGATGGCTGAGTTGTCCTTCCAGCAAACATCACGGTAGTTAAAATCCTCCCCAACATCCAGGGCCTGTACTTGTGAAGTTGCTTTCAGCTGCCTGTAGAGGGCCCTGTCAACTTCCTCACCCTGATCTGGTGGCCTGTCATAGATACCCACAACACTATCACCCTTGCCAGCCTGCCCCATAATTCTCACCCACAGACTCTCAATTCGCTCCTCATCCACCCCTTGGCACTAATCAATACATTGTAGTTGCTCTCTCACGTAAAGAGCAACTCTACCACCAGGCCTGGCTGGCCTGTCTTTCCTGGCAAGGACACAGCCATCCATGACCACATTCCAGTCATGTGAGCTGTCCCACCATGTCTCTGTAATTGCCACCAGATCATAATCTCCTGACTGAACACAGGTTTCCAACTCCTTCTGCTTGTTCCCCACGCTCTGTGCATTGGTGTACAGGCATTTCAGGGACTGCACTGAGCACACCGATTTCACCCTAGAGGGGTGGGAGGCCTCCTGCTGTTCATCAATTCTAGAGTGCTGCCCCACTGGCGCAAGCCCAGCTACAACCCCATCCCCTTTCAAATCTAGTTTAAAGCTCTCCAAATGAGGCCTGCTAATTCCTGTACCACCATCCTTTTGCCCTTGTAAGATAATCCTTTCCCGCATATCACTGTCCGGGCTGGTGTCTTATAGAACCAGCTGTTATCAAAGAATCCAAAGCCCTGCCTGTAGCACCAGCCTTGTGGCCAATCATTTATGGACTGAATTACTCTATTCCATCCCACATTGGCACCCGAAAATGGAAAGAGATTTATTAAGAAAACCTACAAACTGCCAGATGCCTATCAAAATAGGCCTATCAAAATAAATAGACCTCATCTCAGATCCTTTTCCTATGAAATAAACCTACTTCAAGAGATACATTTTATCCTAGTTGTGTGAGAAATTGTATTCCTCTAAAAGCCAAGGCAATACAGCATAATTAGCAGAGCACTCCAGCTGTAGCTTTGTCTTAATAAAGTACAGCCAGGCTGTAGAGTACCCTTAAGATGAAATTTCCCCTTCTAGAAAAACCTCATGGCCCATTGTACACAAATATAGCAAAACATACGTAATCGTGCTATACGGCACTATTCAAGACAGCTCAAAATTAGCTAATTCAAAGATTAGCTAGTTCTAGCACCAAATACAATATAGTATCTCACCAAGTCCTGACCATCTGGTGATTTACCAGCCTGAGCTTTGAGCAAGCTAGTTCAATACCATATATTTGGTCTCACAGCCTGGATACCTGCCCAGAGCAATTTGTCCTGGGCCTCGGATCCCTTCCTGAACCCAGCGACCATAAACAGTATCTAGTCCTCCATCTCATAGTACCATTACCAGAATCTGTCTATATTGCTGGCAAGAAGCAATGCTTCATCCCAAACCTGCAGTTTATGAGGCTTGGAATTCACTCCATTTGAGACCCTACAATTCAGCCAAATAGTCCCAGTCTCTTTTCCCTTATGAAAGATGGACAAGATATTCCCAAACATCCCCAGACTGTTTTTCTTCCTAATCACTCAAGTTATCCTTTGAACTTAGAGCAAGGTATGACTCTATGGACTAGAAAAAAAGTTGTTGTCAAGTTGCCAAGTCCTCTACACCCTAGTACTAATTTCAGGGAAAACTATTTCAGTCATTCAGTCACTGTGTGCTAACAGCATGCAAACTTTCTGGGAAACACCAAGAGACAGGAAACACTTCTGGTGAACAAAATTTTCAAGTTTCTCTCAAAAATGCCAATTTGTGGCATTTAAAAGACAAACCTAGACAGATTGTTACAGTCATGGTAAATGTCAAATACCTGACAAAGCCACATGGACACAGTTCAGGTTCCCAGCCCAAAGCCTGGAGGTGTGTTAGCATTTTCCAGAACAAACTCATCCATTTCTCTTTCAATGTAGAATAACAAACAGTATTTTTCACTATTGTCCTGGTCAGAAACAATTTAGTCATTTGGGTTTCCAGAAAAAAAAAAAAAAAGCCAAAACACTTATCTAGCGTATAAAACCGCAGCCTTACCATGACAGACAAGCAAACTATAAGCAACCTGAAACAGTCTTGCAAGATGCTAGACAGCTATAGACATCTCCAGAGTTTGAATTCCAAACAGAAAATGCAATGAGTCACAAGATGGACTTCAAGCAGAAACACTTTATGTAGACTAAAAGAGCTCCATGGCACAACAGGATATGGCCATCAGAGTAGGTCCCAAAATGATCAAAACAGCTGAATCAACAAAGCACTCAGAATTCCTCTGCTCAAACCCCTGCACAGCTCTTTCATGAGTTTTGGCTGGAACAGAGTTAATTTTCTTCATAGTAGTTAGTATGGGGCTATGTTTTGTATTTGTGCTGAAAACAGTGTTGACAAGGATGCTTTAGTTATTGCTGAGCAGTCTTACAAAGGGTCAAGGCCTTTTCTGCTTCTCACACCACCCCACCAGTGAGTAGGCTAGGAGTGCACAAGAAGCTGGGAGGAGACACAGCTGGGACAGCTGACCCCAGCTGACCAAAGGGATATTTCATACTACATGACGTCATGTCCAGTGTATAAAGCTGGGGGAAGAAGAAGGAAGGTGAGGATGTTTGGAGTTATGGCATTTGTCTTCCTAGGTAACTGTTACATATGATGGAGCCCGGCTTTCCTGGAGATAGCTGAACACCTGCCTGCCTATGGGACATGATGAATGAATTTCTTGTTTTACTTTGCTTATATGTGTGGGTTTTGCTTTACTTATTAAATTGTTTTTATCTCAACCCATGAGTTTTCTCACTTTTCTAATTCTTGCCCCCGTCCCATCGGTGGCGGGGCGGGGAGAGTGGGTAGTGGTGAGCAAGAGGCTGCGTGGGGCTTCGTTACTGGTGGGGTTAAACCACAACAGTGAGTCACTCATACTTACTGCGGCTTCCCCACACAATGCTGCCACCATGCCACGAGCACACCCCAGCACAGCCCTCTCATTCATCTAGACTCCAATATGTTTTTGTATACTCTAGAGCCTAGGGCTGAGGCAAATTAGTATTTGTCCCAAGTGCTGAGGAGACTGTAGGCAGAAAGTTAGGTAACACCAGTCTGCCAGTGGTGACCCTCCTGGCCTGGACAACAAGGACTAAAATTCCATCCCTCCCTTTTGCAATCAACTGCTGCACAAGCCACTCTCCACCACCATGTCTGCCTCTTTACCAGTCTTGTCTTTTCATAACTAGTATGTTTTTCCATTGTGCAACCTACTTATCCCCATGAAACAACTCTCAGCCCTCTTCCTCAGGGTGTTTACAAGCTCAGACTTGGTTTCCAAGTTACAGTATTGTAGCCTCAAAGTACCACATGAGGGAATGAGTCTGCTCCAGGTTCCAGAAAGCTTAAGTCACAGCCAGCCTCCCCTTTCCAGCATGACACAGCAGACTAGCAGGGTCTTCTCAAGCCCATCTGCTCATTTTTGGTGACAACAATAACGTAAGAGGAGAAGAAATTCCTCCATTAATCATTTTGCTTTCACAATTTCATTTTTTATACCAGTCTATTGAGAGTTTTTCCCATATTCTGTGCATACAGCAGAAAAGCTGTAATCTGCATCATAAAATTAGACTTATCTCCATTACTGACTATGAAAAAATAGAAATAAAATAGTAATAAAATAGATTTTTTATATGTTTTGGTTTAATAAGCACCAAAGCAAATACAAAAGAAAATGAGGCAACAGATTAACACAGCACATTATCTTGGCAACTTTAAGTTCTTAGACAATAACGAAAATTAATGGTAGCTTGACATTTTAGTAATTTTTTTTAAGTAATTTCATTAGGGTTTTAAAGGACAGTAAAATGATTGTCTTAGTAGCATCCTTATTAGAGTAAGAGAAGTTAAGAAATATTGCTAACAGCAAACACACTACAAGGTTTTCAACAAATTATGACAGCCCCCCAAAACACTGTTCTTCATAACACACACCCATGTCTTTTAAAAATAAAGGAATTAGTGTCTGTGAGGTTATCCTGGTTGTATTTTTCTATTAAAGTGTTGTGGCTAGTGTACAGTCTCTGTTAATCCTGCTTAAGCACAGAACAGTTTGTAATGGATGCATTTTCCAAGGGCCGTACAAAGTAACCTACAGTTACCCAATTTCTTTTCAGAAATATTTTCAGTATACAATTAATTACTAAGACGAGCTCCTATCGGGGAAGAGAGAAGCAATAAACTTTACACAAACTCTTCCAAGACGAAGTAAAAATTATTTCTCACATGTACTGTTATGACTGCTGTTTGATTGCTCAGTAAACAAATAAAATACTAGGTGTTATTCAAAGAACCTGATTTAGCATACATAAGATTTCCTACATTATATGTAGAAGAAGCCTATACTCCAGTTGTGCAGAACTATCATGTAGCAGCAGTAATATTAAGTGCATATATGGAGTTACGGAAAATTTTTAGCAAGGACTGTGGTAGTTGAGCTCATCTGAGAGCTAAACTTCTTTCTATGGTTTAAAATTCTTTCTTACTTATGCAGAACATTCATTCTAATCCATCAAATTTTACTCTTGGATTAGCAGCAAAGCCTTCATTGTCTTCCAACTAAATAAAATAATTTTTCTCCTTGATTTACTCTTCTGAGCTTGGGAAAGCAAAAAGGATTACAGAAGTGCTTTCCCCAATAATTACTTTCTCATTTTTAAAAAACACGCACATACATTTCCCTGATTCGTTCTACCCATAACATCTATATGATTAGGACTGACAGTTCCATTCTGAACCTTCAATATTATAAAGTACTGAAAATAACAATGTTATTATGGTTTGGGAGAAATCAGACTGGAACTGGTACACAGAAACACCTTTTATCTGAAGCCCAAGGTAACAGTGAACTGTCCCTTTGATTAAAGATGATGAAACAATAAAAGCCATCACACAAACAGTGTGCCACACTGGGAGCCCTTGAGGAACCTGAATTATCTGGGCTGATGTTAAATGCCAAAGGGGGAGGACTGAGTTGATTACAGTTTTCACAATTGTACATGTGTGCAGAGAAACTAAAAGAGATGTAGTAAGAAAATAATAAGACACAAGACATGTCAGAAAAGACAGGTGGATTAACTCTGAGGAAAGTGAGAAAAGACTTCTTGTGATGGATACTGATTGACTTAGACATGGAACTACAAGAAAAATTGAACTATTAATTTACTGTTTCCTAATGTTTGATTCCTATGTGTTTAGAGGCAATCAACTGCATTTATTTTTTCAAACGAATAGAATTGTATATAATACCTGAGTAGATGAGCAATTCCTCTTGGCGAAGAAAGTATTTGAGCACATCTAGGCTGTGAGAGATTTTTAAAAGCCTCCTCTCCTCATCACTTTTAAGATCCTCTCTGGAACAAAGTGAAGGTCAAGTCACATAAAGCAACAGCTGCCAGGCATTTTCCTGACTCTTTGATGTCCATGAGCCAGAAGTAATGGTGTGAAAAACACAGAAGAAAGTGTCAACACAGAGAGGAGATCCTCTCCAGAGAGCAGAGTGCTGGTCTGCAAGAGATGACTGGAATTAACAAATTCAAAATAACAGGATGCGAGTTTTCACTTTTTGACATTTTCACAAATCCAAAGTATGAAATTATCCCATTACAGAAAACAGTGCAATGTAACCCAAGCAAAGTAAAAATCAAACAAATCCATTTTGGGTATCAGAGGGAATGACACTGTAACTCTGAAATGTTACACAGAATCTTTTAGGAACTTGAAATACTGTTTGGGATATCAAATCTGTGAATTAGAAACATATTGAAAGTTTTCAAGTGTTCACAACAATTCAAGATTTAAGTCAGGTTTTTCTTACATAGGCACAATGCAGTACAAACCAGTACATCAGTGGATCAAACTCTCTGAAAAGTGCATTCTGTTACAATGAAAGAAATTACTGACAAGTAAGAAAAGGGGTTCACATACTCTATCTCCATCTTTTTTTTTATCCTGCAAAGTCCATTAAATTTTACCCCCTCAAAAAAGGGAAAGGCTGTCTTGTGTAGGGTCTCCTTCCTCACAGTGACTTTCTGTACCCAGCATTTCTAACGTGGAACAGAGCACGGGCATTAGCAGGCTCCACAGCTTGGTCTGAACTCTGTAAACTGCATGCAGTCATCATTTCATTGTGCCTCAAAACATCTCCCTTACTTTTTGTTTTCCTTGCCTGTTTCTTTCCCCCACCAGGAACTCCTACACCGTGCTGCTAATTTCCAACAATCTCTCTCCCACAACACACCATATACTTTTCCAGAAAATGACAGTGATATGATAGAAATAACTGTCTCCTGGTCAACGCTTCCTCTTTAAAAAAACCTGCTGAATAATCTTGTTAAAAAGCCCAAAGAAGCCTAAGCAGTTAGCTCTTGAGTAAATAATATACATATATATTCATAGGAACATCAGCTTGATTTTCTACAAGCTATGATGACCATGTTAAAGACTAATAGAAGCTGATCATTTATGATGATTTTAGCATGTTTTAACAAGGCCATTATTTCACAAAAGGCTGAAACCACTGACCTAAGTAGCCCAAATTAAGCACTCAATCAGTATGATCTCAATCTATCCAAATGTTCAAAACATTTTGAAAGAGTTTTGACAAAATGGTTGCTTAAAAGAACTTTCTTCCAGCACATTTCCTATTCTCCCACAAGCATCATGGTGTTGCTTGCATTTTTGCATAACTTACAGTACTTCAGTCATAGGTTTACGGCTGATATAAATCTAGTTGTGCAGTCAAGTGACCCAGTGATGCACAGACCTGGTACTAATAAGCATGGAATCGTAGCCAATATTATCACCCTTACACTAAAATGCAATGGCAAAGCATTGCACACTATTGTGCATTGCCACACAACCAAAACCAAATTAAATTAGTGAAAGGAACTGTCTGTTTATGCCATTAAACTAAACTCAGAACAGTTTTACAATAAGTCAGTGTCACTACTTTTCTAATTTACAGCTGGAAAGGAAAAGGCCTTAAAAACTGAACCAGGGAAGAAAAATATTTGAAGGCCAATGTGGAAACACCAGTAAGAAGAAACCCATAAATGTTTCTTGGAACTGTACATTGTTTCTACTAGCGCATTTGCATAGAATACATATTTCTAATGTTTTCCCATGTCATCATACAATAAACATTATACGATAAACATCACGCAATCATTAAAGTCTACCAGAAACAATATCCAACACAGAGAAATGCACAATGGCAAATGATGAGATTCTACTACGATTTTGCACACTAAATTTAACAAATAAATATTTCCTGAAAGAAAGTTAGAAAAATATGCTGATAGTAAAAGAATACCTAGAAAATGGAAATGGATTCAAGAGTGAAACCAACAAATGATTGAAGGAATTCACAGTATAGTGCTAACAGGGAGCCAAAGGAACAAATTGTTCTACTAGCGCAACAAATGCAAATAGTATACCATTAACTGCTAGCCCTATTATAAATGTTACAGCTTTCTGTGCCCTCAGTATAAACTGATCCTAGTAGTTTGAGCATCCTTCACAGAGCTCAAATAAAATAGTGTGGAAAATGGAGGGCTGTAAAAATGATAATGTGATAATTCAAAGCATCTGTGAATGAAGATGCATAAACAACAGTAAAATGGCTTACAATCATGGGTAGAAGAACTGGGAGTGAAATTGAGCCCAGAAAGAAGGGAGGGGCGGGGGGAATGTATTTTTTAGATTTGTTCTTATTTCTCACTATCCTACTCTTGATTTTCACTGGCAATAAATTCAATTAATGTCGCTGTTTAAAGCACAGTGCCAATAAATGGAGTGACAGATGCTCTCCATTAACCCCTGCCCTCCCCACTAAGGAAAGAGAAAAGGAGAAGTGAGAGTTACAAGTTGGAAAATTAAAACAGGTTTACTAATAATACTAATAATAAGAGAAATCATGCAAAATATACAAAACCAATACTGAATCTCCCAGGTGGTCACAGAATTTTATGCCACAGGGGCTGGCGGGGCAGACATCAGGAAGTCCTGGACTGAACTCAGCAGTAGGTGGGAAACAAATTCAGGAATGCATGGTTTGGATCGCAGGCAGGACAGTGGCAGGCATGATCCTCTTCAGATGCCAGGCATGAACAAAGAGAGCGAGACTCTTGTGATCCCCTAGCTTTAAACTGTGTATGATGTGTGTGGCATGTAACACCTCACTGGTCAATCTGTGTCACCTGTTCTGTCTGCCCCTCCCTGAGAGTATGACCCTTCTACAACTCCTCTCTTGTGGAACATAGGAGATCTATCACTGACCTTGGCTGCCATAGCAATAAGCATAAACACGGGCCTTTCCTGCACACCATCCCTACCATAGGCTCAGCAAAACTGTAACCACTGGGTGTTACCAGTTCTGGAGTGGACACTGTCTGAAAAACATGCAGCCAACTTTTGGAAAGTGCAGCTACTTAGAAAAACTTAGCTGAAAGGAAAATTCACTAAAAGAGAATTGGTCCTACTTTAGCCGCAACCAGGACAATTAATTTCCCCAGATCAAGTCCGTTTTGCCAGTGATGGCAATTGGTGATTGATCTCCTTGTACTTTTCTCTACCTATGAGCTTTTTGACATGTTTTTCTCCCCTGTGTTGTTGATGGAGCAGGAGTAATAGAGTGGCTTGGTGGTCACCTGGCAACCAGCCAAGGTCAACCCATCACAAAGTAAGATCTATGCAATATAATTAGGCCTTCGTACAACACCTAACATAACACCACAGAAATTTCAAATGAAGAAACTAGAAGGCTATAAAATACCATGACAGAAATTAAATAGATACAAAACTGAATGACAGCCCCATAATATCACACAGAAAAACATCGTCATGTAGGAATGCCTCATCTTGGATTGCACGGTATTATGGAGCGTTTGTCTGCTCCCACAGAGACCACTAACACAGCCTGTGTTTTATGTTAGCTCAAACTGGAGTAATATGAGAACACAGTAAACGTTTACACAAGGGGGCATCACTGTGGGAACCTGAAACTCCAAATAGGACTTATGAATCATGGTGGGTAAAAAGCCAAACATCAGTTCCTAGGTCAAGAGAACAAGTGCTCTTCCCAATTGGATTAACACAGAAATCCCAAGGACTTCAGTCACCCACTGCAAGCAATCTAAAATTACATTCAAATTTGATGTCAAGATGAAAGTTCGTAAGTCAGAGAACTTTGAAAAGTCGCCAAAAATAATGAAGCTGTAAAGCAAACTTTATAAGAAACGGCAGAATTTCAATTTCCTTTGCTTCTCAAACAGAAGGATAAAAGGCTGCAAAAACTTCCATAATTTCTGTATAGCATAAGTGACATGGACATAACATCATCAAGTAGATGGAAGGTGAAGCTGTTTAAAGTCAGATCACACAGGACACAACTACATTACAAATCATAACAGAGTCTCCCTGATTGGCCATTTTAACTCAGGATCAGGTCTTTTCCCCTAATATTTAAAATCTAATTCAGAAAATTACTTTAGTCTACACCGACAACTGTTCAAACTAAATTATCAAATTTACCAAGGTCTTACCGGCTGTAAATCTACAAAATTAACCATGTGTCAGTGTTGGCAGCTTTGGATTTTCAATATGCTGACATTTAAGATCCCATGAAAAGTGAGAGAATGTGCTAAGAAAATAGTTATTTATTTGAAGACGTTTTCATGTAACCTTTTCTCAAGAATGTTATATGCAGGTCTGACAATATGTATCTTCCCCCTTGGCTTTCTTATAGGCAGACTTAGCAACACAGGCTTTCACAATACCAGAGGTGTTTCGTTTCATTTCATTTGTGGTCCTTGCTCATAATAAAGTATAAAAAACTCCTAAATTTTCATCTCTGCAAAAAGGTTCACTAAAATTTCAGTGTGGAATATTGTATTCTCTTTTTTTCCTTTGCTTTTTTCCCCTCCTATAGTTATTGCCCCCTGAAAAAGAGAAAGAATGGTTACAGTGAGCACTTCAAGCTAATGGTTTCTATACTGGCAAAAGGTGCTGAGCAAGAATTTGGAAATGTGGAAATTTGGAACTGTGCCAGCTGCAAGTTGCTCTGTTAGGAAATAAGAAAGAGCAGAGAGTAATGAAACTCCTTCTGGGACTGCTCTGATGCTGCTTGACACATCCTGCTGCTGCTCTGGATGGACAGAATCTGGGATCAGCAAATTGACTAGAATAGTGTGAGCAGATAAAATGCATGCAGTTCAAATTAAAAGAACCACAATTTAACAATATTAACCTGTAGATTCAGCCAAGGTATGAATGAGTCTTTTCTGCAAGGCAAGTATCTTAATTGCTCCTTAAAGAAAGCTTGACAGACTAATGATTACTTTAATCTGCTTTTAAATGTGTTTAAATTTACCTTGTGAGCTTGGAATTTTCTTTTTAAACTTATAAAATGAAGAATAAAGCAGAAAACATCCCCTTTTTAGTACAAGAGAATTATCATAGGAACCTAGTGTTGGTCAATCAGTTAAGTAAAAATCAAGCTTATAATAGTTCTCCCGCTGTTAAAGTTAGCATACAAAATAAACCAGGCTCTGCTTGTCTTAGGAGTTGAGAAATCTGACACAGATAAAAGCAGCTGTAGGTCAGATCTGTTTTGTCCAACCTCAACCCCCTCCTACACTCTTGCAGTTGCTTAAATAGATGATCCTCAAAGTTCTGCTAGGGTTTTAGAAGACAATATCTTGTTGGGCAGCACAGCTTACACAGAGTTTTTCCTGCCTGGTTATATTGATGGGGTCTATCACCTGGTGGAAATATAATCCTATTAAAACTAATTAATCAGCTCTGATGAAGCTGTTTACATGAGTGAGAATATTCAGAAGTACTACTTGCATGATGAGGCAGAGAATCAACAGATACAGAGAAGGCAGCTCAAGCTGGTCAAGGATGTAATTTTTATAGACAAGCTAGAAGATGGCAGAGATTGCAGACAGAGAAGACTAACACCTACTGAACAGAAGGTGGAAGCTAAAGAAAACTTAAAAATTTATTGCAATCAGTTTCTTGCTAAGACTTTAAGTCCCTCAAGAGCCAATAAACACACACACACAAATATTTGGAAACAGATAAATTTTCATTTATAAGTCAATAAAGCCAAAACAAAAAAGGCAAAAGGATGGGGGCTCTAGACTCCTAAAATATTTTCCATAGTTCAGAAAGGTTATCCTTCCTGAAGCACTCTGCCACTGATCAAAAGCTACACACACATCCGATAGTAAGCTCGAGGAGTTAAAGGGCCACAGAGCTACAGCTGATGGATATTCTTCGCTCTCTCTTCTGCAAAGATCCAGTCTTCCCAGAAAAACATGGCCAGCATTTAGAGTATACATATACTGTGGTATTTGCTGAGATTTTAAACAGTTATGAGTCTCAAATTCTAAGAAGGTGTCTTTTTTTTGTCTTTTTTTTTCTTTTCTTAATACCTGATTAGCAGAGCGAGGAAAAGCCATATTCTGAAAAATTCTGGACACAACATATTTCAGGCCTCACCTGTTATATAAAGGAAAATTGGCTGCTGCAGCATTCAGGTTCAGAGCTGCATCCTTCCCCCTTTGCACAGCAGTCTAAAAGGGCAGATGTTGAGAAGCACTTCGCACCCTGAGACTTGACTGTCAAATCTAAGACTTGGAAAGGTGCCAGAGGAAGAGACTGCATAGCTTCTCTTTAAGTTTTAGGAATTTCATCCTTTCTTTCATGTGGCTTTGGATAGCTTCCCTGACAGAGGCAGGCAGTAGAAAGGTCAAGTCTTTTGCTACAGCACTGACATTCAAAAAGGAATAGTAAGACACTTAGCTCCATTTTTGTTCAGTGGCTGTAAAGCTATTTTATGTAGCATAGGAAGTATTTTCAATATATTTAAAGAAAGCTTTCACTAAGATCTCTTAAACTTTGCAAATTGTTACACAGTTTTCTTGAATTGAGCCTCATGAGACTAAAGCTGTTAAATCGTAAATCTGTGATGTCCAGAACAGGCATACCAGTCAGTCTGAAACAGGCAAAGATGCAAAGTTGGCTTCCCTAAGTAGAGAAAGGAAAAAAGAGAGAAAACAGTTGCATACTGTGGTCATGAATTTTAAGGCTTTGGTATCAGAAAGAGATACAGTTCATGTTATAGGATAACTAAATGCAATCATGTTTTTTCTCCAAACTGCTCCTCAGAACCTGATCGTGCACCACACCAGTTTTCCCCCTTTTGTCCCATTGTTTTTTACTGTTCCTTTTAGAGACTTTTTTGTCTCTAATGCCTTCAATCTTGTTTCCTGTTTACTTACTTGCATTGCTTTATTTCATTTTATTTAAACAAAAGATTGTCATTGCACAGCAGATCTAGAAATCTCCATTATAAAAGCACAAACTAAAACCCATCTACAATCTTCTGCTTTTAAATCTAATGAGAGATTATGTTTAAGTTTCCCAGATAGCTATATAATAACGTCAGGGAGTAACACACCACATAGATGAACCTCCTTCTGATTTGATCAAGGGGTAATTAAAACCTGAAGATTGCTTATGTTTTACAACATCTTTTAAGTTCCACCAAATTTCTTGTCTTACAGATGTAACTTCACAACATAGCATGATCATTTATAGGGAATGCAAGGACAGAGACATCTTGTGGCAATAACAAGAGTTATGCAAACTAATGCACTGTTATATACTGAAAATGCCCTTTATATAGATTAAATAAGCTGCGTTTACTAAAACTTTTCAAAATAATTTCAAAAAAACAAAAGCTTTCAAATTAAAATATCAAAATGCTTAACTCATAAAAACGTTTATTATTTTAAAGAATTTTTTGGAGGTTTTATTGACCAAAGTAACGTTATTGAAACTGTATGATATGATATAAAGAAAAGTGCTAAAAAAGATTCCGTTCTAATTGCAGTAAACACGAGCAGGTTCTATAATTTTAATTTACTTAGAAATTTAACCAAACAAATATAAATGAAATCACTGGCCCCTTACAGCAGAATACTTTACAAAATCCCTGGTAGATGAGAAATGAAATGGTGCGTCTAAATTGCAGCAAGGAAAAGTCAGGACAGATGTTGTTTCTTCCTGTGGTGGTCTCTGAAAAACACTAGATGAACATTAGATGTGATGGTTAGAAGTGACACGGGTATATCAAGCAAGTGTGGACTCCACTCCTGTGGTTGGTCTCCATGCCGGTTTTTTATCATTCAATTTCTTCATCCTAAAAAGAGAGGTGCTTCTTATCGCCTTTGTGAAACATTTGGACTTCCTGCTGGCTGCCTTATCCTCTACTTTCAACATAAATAGATCCAGAGCACTGTGAAAAATACCTTTTCACTGTTGAGAGGCTCCATTGAGGTTTATCAGGTAAAAGTGGATAAATTAAGAATGGCATTATTTCTACTGATCCATGACAACATTAAATATCCTAGAAATGGGAATGATTACATCATTTGTAAATCTCCAGGAATCTAGATGAGCCTACCTGGTTGGTAAATAAATTATGTTAACCAATATTCTTCTAAGTGAAAGGAAAAACTAAAAATATTAAATCTGGAGGATTACAGGAAAATGTTTCAGTGTTACAAAACATCGCTCAGTGCTGAATGACTGAGGGGTCATGATATTCAGAGAGGTTAAACACTTCAGCTATGATCACAGATCAAGGTCAGGCATCAGATTTGGAAAAACATCTCACACTTCAAGCTGCAGATTCTAACAGCAGCTGACATAGACTTATATAGACATGCCATTCCTTAGTTTACTGCCATAAAAACATCCATGCATGAAATACTAATTGTTACACACTACCATAAAAGTAGAAAGAACTATCTCCAAAAATATTGGAAACAGATGTTGTGAGCAATGTAAGACATAGGACCATATTGCCCTCTGGGATGTGACAAAAATGTTCTAGTATTTTCAAATAGAGCACAAAATTCCTGTGAGTGGATTTTCCACACCTTATCAAAACAAGATCTCTTGCATGATACCAGATTAAAGAACAATACTGGGTCTGAAATACTGAATGAAGTTGCAGGGTGACAATGGAGGAGATTGCTATTAACTGTCTTGGAAGACATCACAGGCTGTTTCGCCAGCTGTCCAGAAAGTCAGACATTTATGGAAGAGGAAACAGGAAGTGTGCTGCTCCTATTGACATTATTTTTTATTATTTCCTGTCTTGTGAAGACCAAAAAATCTTGACCTAGTGCAGCTTTCCAAAGATTGCAGAAAAGGGAGAAAACAAATACAGTCAAGATCACTCATTTCTGCTTTCATAAAGTTTTACCACAGTTATTTATATTTTTTAAAATACTGTTAAAGGAAATGTTTCAGTTCACCTCTAACCAGGAAACAATCATTTTTCATATCAACAGCTTGATAGTTTTAACCCAATTCCCAATTATGAGTACAGCTTCAAGTCAGGAGACACATATTGATTTTTTTAAATCAACTATAACAGCTTTTAAAAAGATAAAACTTTCTAAAGGGAAAGCAATCATCCTGTCACCTATGTCAGGCTGTGAACTATGATAACAAGGAAGAATGAAATATAACAAAAGTTCTGAGATCCACCATCAAAGAGATAATTAGTAAGGAAACAAAACCGAAATAAACACTGCACTTGTGACACAGTTTTTCGTGCTCTCTTTGTCTCTCACAATTGTTTTCAGCTAAACCACACCTTCTACCTTAATCATAAACCAAAAGAATACTGCCTAGGAAACATAATGGATATGGAATAAGGAGGAAAATAACTGGTTAATGAAGGGGTTAAGGAAGCCAAAAGTTCCTGAGGAGCTCTGACTGCCAGTGCTGTCCATGGCCAAGGAAGCTAGAAGGAGTCAAAGGTTTTGCCAGGAAGCACTGCAGGGATGGCTGGTGATAATGAGCTTCTCACCTGGCATGAGTCTAAATAAATGCAAAGTTTCAGCTAAATGGGGTAAGAATAATGACGCTTCTGTTAGAGATGGAAACATTACATGACTGTGAGTTTGAAAACTCAGAATACAGAATATATATGTCCTGCAAGGAAGTTAAGACAGTGACTAGTAATTCGGCCATGTTGAAGTGCTGTAAAATTGATGGAATTGGGGTGTTCTGGCTTTCTACTGCAGAGATAATGAAGGAAAGGAAACTCACCACTCCTCCAAGGTGATGGAGTTATCTGTTTGTGTAACAGAAACACAGTACACAAAGCATGAGTAGTGGAAGACAGCAGAACTCGGATCGCCAGTGTGATCCAGATGTGCACACCTGCGTACACACCCAGCCAGTCACTCTACTGGCATCAGGTGTTGGTGACGTATAAGCAGTACCCTGAGGGCATGCAACATATGAAATAGTCTCCCTCACCCCAGCTTGCTTACCGAAGTAACCCTGGTTTTTGCCTTCAACAGACAAAACAGCTTATTTAGGATGGCAGAAAGTAACCCAAGGGACAGACACACACTTGCTGTGCTTTGGACTACTGTCCTTTTACTGCCTGCACTGCATGTCCCATTCAAACCACCCTGCGTCCAATGGTTATTCCCCCTGCCCCCTTCTCCCCGCCTCCCCCCCATGCTGAGTCTGTCTTTGCTTGGGATTCACCTTCCTCAATAACTGTCTCAGATTATTGGTCTCTGTATCGGCCTTGCACCAAGAGAAATCCAGAGGGACTTGCTTCTTGTTTCTACTTGAACACAGATTTAACAGTGGATATTGTCTCCTTCCACTGTTCTTTCCAAAAGAAACAATATTCACAGTACATGTCCAGCTACCTTGCATATTTTTCAGATCAGCAGGGAGAACAGTATTATTCTGCAAGAACCAGACTTGCCCAGGATTCAAAACAAAGCCAAATTAAAAGACGGTTCAATCAGAATTGATTAAATCTACATTTACATTTTACTATAGACAAGAAAAATCTCCTTTTATGTAATCCCTTGGGAATAAATAAAGCATGAGAAAAAAAAAACCTGAAAGAGCATAATAGGGTCATCCATATGCTTCTGCAGTGGTTGTAAGGGAAGACAGATTTACTCTTGAAAATCTACAGCTGGACCTGTATTAAAAGAAAGCTTTCCATTACAATATTTTGTGCTGTCACAGACATATCATTAAAAAGGGAGTATTTTAACAGAAATTACATTTATTATTCTTCGTCATTATCTTCCTTAAGTACATGAAATAAACCATCTGTAGGGGGGGTTTGCAAGAGTGACAGAAGCAAAAAAAATCTGAAATATTATTATGGACCTCAACAGTGTCCTGCTTAGGTCAGCACTAATAGTGCTCATTCCGTCACAAGAAGTAACCAGGTGTGCTCAGAAAAAATAAACCTACTAGCATCTTAACAGATGTGTACACGGATCAACACAGTAGCACTGTCAAGGCTGGAGGGAGTAAGAAAAAATTGAGGAAAAAATATGGTTCAAGCAAGAGAGAAAAGCAGAAGACATGAAGAAGAAGAACATAGAGGTTGAAGAAAAAAAAAAAAAAAAGAAAAGAAACTGTCAAGAAAAAGTTCCTACCCCTCTGAATGTACTCATTGATATTGGCCTTCAGGTAATGTGTTAATATTAAAAGTAACTTCTACCAATAACTTTTTCTTCTTAAAGCTGTATTTTATCACTAGTGTACCTGCTGCAAATATTGTTTTATATATAATCACTTTTCTAAGATTTTGAATAAAATGCTGTCCATTCTGGATGGAGTTTATTGTTAACAAATTTTACTTCACGGCTATCACAGTGATTCTACGACCAGCACAACCCTACACATCACCCCCGCTGAGGCCTTACAAGGGTCGAGGTGAGACAGCTGCACATGCCTAACAGTCCTGCTTGCCCATCCTGGGCAGCTAGCCGCCTTTCTACAGCACCGCCACCTCGCTGGCTAACATTTGGTTAATGGCCTATTATATCCAGCTCCTTTTCTGCCACATGGTTGTCTGACGCTGAGTTTAGAGACAAGCAAGGCGGACGGAGGACCACTGGCTGTGTCTGTACGCCCGGGATGGCGAAACAGGCCCTCTCACCTTCAGTTGCCTGGGTCATCTAGCGAAGGAGAGGATGACTGGATGTTCCAATGCTCCTCAGTAACACAGGGATTTAGGATGACTGTATTTGCATATGAGGTAAACCCTAACCATCCGCAAGTATTTTAGAGGGTTAGTAGTGAAAAGGCAGCAAGAGTAAGAATGGCTTTCACCTGCAGCGGCTGTGCAACTGGAGGCAGCAGTGAATGTGGCAGCTGGGCCCGTTACCATCCACTGCAGAATGCCTTCTACAGCCTTTGTATCTGTGTACGACTGCTCAGAGAAAGGTGTTTAACCCCTACATTTGGCAGAAGCTACATCTTCTGAACCTTGTAGGAGTCGTTCCAGGTATCAGAAAAGGTAACGTGATGGATCAGAAAGACATCTGGTACACAGCTCTGCACCCAGATCCTTCCTCCAGGCTGAAACATTCTGCTTCACTGCCGGCTGCACAAAGTGAGCAAGATTTGGCACAGAACTGAACTAGCACCACCACCTCTCTGCTGTGAATGAAGTGAAACATGGACCACACAGGTTGTAGGCAGACTTTCCTCCACTAATAGTTTAAAGTACCTGCATGTTTCTCCTATCACTAGACACTGAGTCTTTCACATTCTATGTAAATGATTGACTACTGAGGTACTACTCATTAAAAAAAATATTTTAAAAAGCCTGGATAAAAAAATACAACTGTAAAAACTGCTTATCCCATTGTAAGAACCAAATTTTTAAGAAATTTAAAGGATCTCAGCTGAATTATTTTCCCAAGCATTTAAGCCATTGCTGAGCAATCCACATTAAGCAGCATCACTGAAATACTAGTTTATCCTACATATCACACCAAATTCCTTTTTAAAGTGTTTTGAAACCTTCAATTGCTTAACATGTGGTTTTGTTTTGTAAACAATTACCACAGTCTGGGTAATTCTTAAGTATTTTTGACAGCCAGAGCAGCTAAATGTCTGTATCAATCTATGTGCTTTTACAGGCCCTTTATAATCAAGAACCTGTGTTTAACCACTGTTTAAAACTTAGGCTGTCAAAAAGCATGAGCTCATTGTGGTAGGCATGAGATAGATATATAATAAATTACAATCCCTTTATAAATGCACTTAATTTTAACTCAGTCAAATATCTTCGATAAATGACTTGATTCCTCTCACTTACTTTCTCAGAAACTATTTACATTGTTCTACATATACCAGTGACAGAACTGCTACATAATGCTATAGTTCATTTCATGAGGTAAACAGTTGCACAGGACTACTCAAATACATGCAGCTAATTCACAAGACTTGAATTTTCATTAATTATTCTAAACAATTTTTATGTTGATTTGACCTCAGGCGCAAACGTCTATGCTCTAACATATCCACAACTTCTGCCCTTAAATAAACAAAAATAGACATTTTTTGAGAAAATCGGTTTGGAGGACAGAAAAAGAAAGCCAATAACTGTATCAAAAAATCCAATATGGAGCTGGAGATGTCACTAATTTCATTCATTTTGGGTTATGTTGGGCTTCACACAATCACTGGGCATGGGTAGCTGTTGGTATATGCAGGGATGTTCAGGCAACTCTGCCACAAGCCTGAGACCAAAAGCAACAGGAGGCACTCAGAAAATACCTAACACTATA